>NC_137929.1:9239944-9527444 GCF_963969265.1 Rhamphochromis sp. 'chilingali'
CTTCATGTAGCAGAAACTGTCTTTAGTAGATAATTCATCAAAGATCTGGACAGAACTAAGTACTATCTCAGCTTCTTCTATCACAAACGTGTGTGAGCAGACAGTTACAATCAAAGACTTGATCCTGTATCAGATTCAGGACCTCGGCTCTGTGTCAGCGTGCAAGCCGTGTGCAGGGCTGCTTACCTCCTGCTCCATGCGTCCCCGCCCACTGCAGTCCTGCAGGTTGGCCAGCAGCTTGTCGAGCGTTAGGCTGACACGGACATGTCGACTCCTCTGTCCACTGCTGCAGAAGGCAGACAGCACTAGCCCCAGACCCAGTATGCAGCCAGTGCTGAGGAAAGAAGGCAGAACATGGAAAGACCACGTTTAATATGCTAACCGCTGTTTCACTGTTGAATATCCTAACATGTTTCCAGATGTGTCTGTGAAAAAGAGTAAATGTGCCAAACGAGCAGCAGCATGAATGCAGCCTTGGTAACAGCTGAATCTCCCGTTAACATCATGTAATGTTTCTGGATGATGGACGGATGCCACACAGGGACACTGTGTACACTCCACACACTCATTCTAGCTGTGAGTGACACTCTCTCAGCTTCCTACCAACCGTGTGATGTCAGTGTGCATTTACTCTATTCATAAGAGGACCTACTTGTATTCCAGGTTGGGGTTGAAAGAGGAACCTTCCAGAGCATCCAGAGGGCCGAAGAGGAGATCAGCATCCTTCTGAGCAGACTCATCACTGACAGAGGACAGAGGCAGTCAGTAACCGTTACGCTGTTGGTTCACATCAGAATCTCCTCCTGCAGACTGTACCTGAGGCGCTGGTGCAGCAGGGTGGACAGCACCATGCCCAGACCGAGCCCAGAGTGGAACTGGATGGCCTGGGAGTCGTCTGCGGCGGGGGAGCCCGGGAGGCCGGCCCGCAGTGCCGACAGGATGTGGGTCAGACTGTCCCGCTGCCACACCACGAGCACGGAGACGAGCAGCGACAGGGCGAGGCTTGCACAGGAGCGCGCTATGGTGCTCGCTGTGTTCTCACCCGAGTAGGAGCGCTGAGGAGGCCGGCAGCACAGGATGAAGGTGATCAGTGCAAGAAAGCAACTTTCTATTCACAACAACTGTCACAGCGTTTAAATAACTCGAATCATCTGCCAATCACGGCTTCTGATGAAACTCACGTGTAGAAACCAGGGGAAAACTCGTCCTGTGGACTTGAAGCTGCTGCTGCTGATGCTGAGCAGGGTGTCCAGCACCATGGTCAACCAGCTTCCTGTGGCCACAAACTCTGGTCCAGCCTATCAAGTCCAACAGCACTGAGCTAAGCATCTATAGGATTATGAAATAGCAAACAGTGTGTAACAGGACCCTGCGGTGTCTCACCCCCAGGCTGCCGTCACCATCAGTGGGCAGGTTGCTCTCATACTTGGCGAGAACAGCAGCGAGGCCGCTCAGAGCCAAGATGGCGTTTCCCTGAACAACAGGACTGTCCCTGAAACGATCCACAGAAAGTCATTTCACAGTGCTCGCATCAGGTTACTCTGCACAGCTCACCAAACGTTTCCCTAAACAGAGCGACCAGGGGACTCACTTTGTAGCAGCTTTGATGACATCTGCCAGCTGATCTCTGGCCCTGTGTCAGAAACATGAGAAAAATACATTAAAAAGATGAAGAACGTGAATGCTTCCTCCATGCTTTCTAAACAAGTCTGCGCTCCAATTCATCCCACAGATGTTCTGCTGGGTCAAAGTCAGGACTCTTTGTAGGCCAGTCAGGTTCTTCCTGTGCACACGTTCATGTTGGGAGCAGGAAATCGTCCCAAATGTCTTTGTATTTGGAAGCATTAACAATTCCTCTCACCAGAACTAAGCAGCTGAGCCCAACCTCTAAAAAACAGCCGCACTATCATCCCTCCACCACCAAAGTCAGACCAGTACCAGTCTCCTGATAACTGCCCAACCAGACTCCTCCATCTGCGAGACGGAGAAGCGTGAACACGACATTTTACAACTATGCTTGTTGCATCCGATCACGACACTGTCCAGGAACTTCCTGAGCTCCTGACACCGTCCCACAGGCTTTATAACCTGTGACTGACATGCCTGAAAACCATGATTCACTCTCTTCATGGTCAGGAGGGAGAGCAGGTGGTCTACTGGTCAGGAGGTTGCTGGTTCAGAACCAGTTATTTTGGCTACATAGTGCAGATGTTACCACAAAGTGTTGATGTGAAGTTTGGCCCACACAGCAGGGATACACACACACACACTACAGTCATTACAGTAAGATTAGAGACGATGTACAAAAGCACTACCATTTATACACACAGTCTACACATATACAAGCAAGCATGAGTGTGGGTCTCACCACAGCCAGGCACAGTGATGCTTGTACTGCAGCTCCTGTGGATCCTCTTTGCCTTGTTTCTGGAGCATCTCTAACTCAGCACGTTGACCCTGCCAACAAAACCAAACCCTGAGAGGCCTTTACTGTAAGGTCAGAGGCCTCTGAGGCCTTTACTGTAAGGTCAGAGGCCTCTGAGGCCTTTACTGTAAGGTCAGAGGCCTCTGAGGCCTTTACTGTAAGGTCAGAGGCCTTTACTGTAAGGTCAGAGGCCTCTGAGGCCTTTACTGTAAGGTCAGAGATTTTACTGTAAGGTCAGAGGCCTTTACTGTAAGGTCAGAGGCCTTTACTGTAAGGTCAGAGGCCTTTACCGTAAGGTCAGAGGCCTCAGAGACCTTTACTGTAAGGTCAGAGGCCTTTACTGTAAGGTCAGAGGCCTCAGAGGCCTTTACTGTAAGGTCAGAGGCCTTTACTGTAAGGTCAGAGGCCTTTACTGTAAGGTCAGAGGCCTCAGAGGCCTTTACTGTAAGGTCAGAGGCCTTTACCGTAAGGTCAGAGGCCTCAGAGACCTTTACTGTAAGGTCAGAGGCCTTTACCGTAAGGTCAGAGGCCTCAGAGACCTTTACTGTAAGGTCAGAGGCCTTTACTGTAAGGTCAGAGGCCTTTACCGTAAGGTCAGAGGCCTCAGAGACCTTTACTGTAAGGTCAGAGGCCTCAGAGGCCTTTACTGTAAGGTCAGAGGCCTTTACTGTAAGGTCAGAGGCCTTTACCGTAAGGTCAGAGGCCTCAGAGGCCTTTACTGTAAGGTCAGAGGCCTTTACTGTAAGGTCAGAGACTTTACTGTAAGGTCAGAGACCTTTACCGTAAGGTCAGAGGCCTCAGAGACCTTTACTGTAAGGTCAGAGGCCTTTACCGTAAGGTCAGAGGCCTCAGAGACCTTTACTGTAAGGTCAGAGGCCTTTACTGTAAGGTCAGAGGCCTTTACCGTAAGGTCAGAGGCCTCAGAGGCCTTTACTGTAAGGTCAGAGGCCTTTACTGTAAGGTCAGAGACTTTACTGTAAGGTCAGAGGCCTTTACCGTAAGGTCAGAGGCCTCAGAGGCCTTTACTGTAAGGTCAGAGGCCTTTACTGTAAGGTCAGAGACTTTACTGTAAGGTCAGAGGCCTTTACCGTAAGGTCAGAGGCCTCAGAGGCCTTTACTGTAAGGTCAGAGGCCTTTACTGTAAGGTCAGAGGCCTTTACTGTAAGGTCAGAGACTTTACTGTAAGGTCAGAGGCCTTTACCGTAAGGTCAGAGGCCTCAGAGGCCTTTACTGTAAGGTCAGAGGCCTTTACTGTATGCTTTTGTAACACCTGCACAAACCTCCATAACGGCGTAGAAAGCTCGGCTCATGAAGCCCCTCCAGGCCTGTGGCAGCAGGAGGGCACGGTGCCACTCAGAGGGCTGGATGTTGACCTGTGCACCAAAATACAGAAGAAGGAAACAGTTCCTCTTTCAAGCTCTGCGTACACGACAAAGAACAAGCGTGAAAGGAAAGGAAGGAGACATCACGTACTTCATGAACGAGGGCTGTCAGCGTCTGCTGGTAGCTGCGGCTGCGGCTGACCAGGAAGCGGCTGATGGGTCTCCCAGCACGATCGGTCTGCACAGACAAACTGTACGACAGGAGCAGCCCAGCTGCACCACAGACAGAAAGGGTGAGTTATACTGGTGCTTCCAACAGTAACATGTTGGTACACAGACACACTGTTCAGCACGCGTGGGTTAGAAATCTCCACCATGTCCTGGCTTCATGAAAACCACACAGATTAAATCTGCAGATTATCTTCATTTTCCAAACCTCTCCTCAGAAAGACGTCCCTTCCTGTAGCTCCACATATTCTCCCTTCCTCACCAATTTAAGAAACATAACTTTGATATGCTGACTGACAGATTTGACCCATGTGAAAGGCAAAGCAGCTGACATGTTCATAGTCACATTCGACGACACCACACAGTCGATGTCACTGAGACCAGCTAAATGAGCTGTTACTGGGTCACCTGCTAGTCCTGGCTTCAGCCCAGGCTGCTTGTTTTTCTCGTAGGTCTTGAGCATGAACGACGGGATTCCTGCCACCGTTTTACCCCGGTCTGAGCGGAGGTTACCCCCCCTCAGGGCTGAGAAGTAGATTCCCCGTGGCATCTGACTCATCTCCTGCCTCACCAGTGACGTCAGGAAGAGCTCGAAGGCTGGGAACATAAAAGAAACACCATCAGTGCACCATCATCAGCATTACTCAGTATCACATGCAGATGTGACAGATCCACGATCTCTCCAGGGAACCAGCAGGAAACACAAACACCTGGTGTCTGTTTCTGTGCAGGTATGCTCAAACAGCTCAAACAGCTGTGATGTGGATGGTTGTGAACAGTTGTGCTAAACAAAATGTTTTAAATCATGTAGCATACACGTGTTCCTAAAGTATCTTAGCGGTCCCAGGACTGCACTCTCCTGCACAGCTGCTTTCAGGGTTACAGCCTCCAACGCTCCTGCTGCCACTAAGACCACTTTGTTCTTGACCTCTCCGGTCCCTGCTACTCTGGAAGCTGAAGCACCCCCGGCCCTTAGCCCTACTACCGGGTCGACGGGGCTTCTAGTCCATATGTGGCGCGGCTGTTTCTATACACTACAGCTTCCTGGTTGTGCTTTGAGTTTATGCTATCCCAGCTTGCATCTTACATCCTGCTACTACGTGGTGGAAAATGTCCGTAGCACCTTTGCACAGTCTGCAGCCGTGGTAGACTCCCTCCTACCACAGCTCTAAGGATCTGGATCTTTCTACCATTCATCTGGATTCTCAGCATCTGTTTTAGCATCTGCAAGGATGTGGCTCTGACTGATCTTCATCCTGCTGGCTCTGGTATACCCAGGTGGATCTCACTGACTCCTCCCACACAGCTTGATGTCATCCATCTACAGGATGACATTTGATGACATCACCTCTTAGTGATGAACTGGCTTTGGGGATTGAAGCCTGTGCAGACAGAAGCTGGGACGTTGTCTTTGTACACTGCACACTCCAGTACTGTCTTCCACAGGTCCTGATGAATATTAGCAGTGCGCTGAAGCACAGTAACTAGCAGGTCAGTGTGCATGAGTGGGGCATGGAGTCAGGCTGGTCTGCCTAGTCTCAAGTGCTCTTGTAATGTCAGAATGACATGATAGCAACGAACCAGGAGCCTGTGCTTGTGTTGTTTCTAATGCCTTTCAGAGTGGTGTACTGGCTCATGTGCCTCCACAGCTTCACAGAGCAGCTCCTGTGTCGTGGAGAGGCGAGTAATCGGGCCGTGGTTTGATGGTTCTGTCCTGTGTTCGTGCCTTTAGCATTCCCCATATCTATAGACCGCTGATCACTGAACGCTTCTTCCAACAGTAGACGTGGATTATGTCGGGTCCCGCTGTGGTCCCCAGACTCATTGTTGGATGTCTGCTTTGTGATGTCGACTGCCTCTTGCTCTCTCTCGTGTCCTGGATGGATCTCTAGAAGCACTTTATTCTATCGGGACCACAGGATACAACCTGCTGGTTTGTTGGCTGCTCCGGTTTACCTGGAAGAACAGACGAGGTGGTGAGAGTCATCAGCTTCACATAAGATGAGCCTGGGACGGAGAGATCCTTCTCCTCTTCCTCCTTTTCTTTACTCTGTTCATCTTCTTCGTTTTCAGGGAGCTTTGCAGGTGGTCGGGCCTTCAACCAAAGAGAAGAGCAGAGCAGGACGATTCAAACAGAGAGCGGACACACGGCGGCGTACAGGAATGTTTCTGAACACGCTAAAACAACTGAAACGGTCAGCTTCCTCATTAACTAGTGCCGCATAATTACATCCGACTAACGTCTGAGGACAATTAATAAAGAAACATTGCAAAATGATCTGGCTAATATGTTAGAAAGCACGAGTCAGTCAAACTGCTATGATGTTGTTATGAGAGTGGAGCAGGACTCTTAACTGCCTCAGGAAGGTGGTTTATGGTGTGGTCTGTTTCAGGAAAGTCTGCCAAAGCCCTGTAGCCACAGCTGGACACCTCTGGATCCTGTTACAACACAAAGGTGCAGACACATGTTTCTGTTTCCTACAAAATGATGAAACTTGTGCGACATCACAGCATATTTGTGCATGTAGGAGTCATCATGTCAGCTGTGTGTGTAGATACAGTATATACAGACCTCGCTCAGAGCATAAGTCCACAGAATGCTGACCACCTCTTCTTTTAATTTCTAAGAGCAAAGACACAAAATAAGACGTGAATTTAATGCACACACACACACACACACACACACACACACACACACACACACACACACACACACACACACACACACACACACATAAGACAAAGCACTAGAATCAATAGAGGATTCCAACCTGTTTCTTATGTATTCTGCAGACTTGTTACTCATTATTTTTTACATGTATTCTGTTACTCCTCAACACTGTGCACAGGTCCTGTGGCTGCAACCCAAAAGCATCCCTATCAGATGTCCTGTGCTAATACGCCATGTTTGGTTTTGGTCTTGTGTTTGTTTAGATGCAACTTTGCTAACCTAAGCTGTTCTGCCATATCATTGTTAGAGAGGAGGAGAGCTTTCCAACAAGCAGCACTGCATGGTCTAGGACTCATCTGCTGGGACGGCCACTGCTGCACTGTGTTGAATCCTCCAGAGCAACAAATGACCAAAACTTCTGTTTTTAAAAAGATGCTCACACTCGCTGATCCATTTATTAGTTACTGTGAAGTCCGACCAGAGCAGGACTCTGAGGACTGGACCCTCACACGTCTGTACTTTGTGCTTCTACCCAGCTTTACATTGATGTGCTAACTTTAGCTACCAAACACAGTGATGTAGAGATGTGACTCTACAGTGAGGTTATACAAACAGCTGGTGAGAGTCCTGTTTACAGACAGAACCACAGAGAAAAACACAACCTGGTGGAGTTCCTGTGTCGCTCTGTTAGCTCCTCAACACAGAGCAACATGAACGTTACGACGCACCTCGTACTGCTCTGATTTAACTCTGAGCTGAGGCACCAGAGCCAAAAGCTCAGCGATGGCTTGAACCACCTCTGGCTGTGAGTGACAGCTGAGCTCAGGCCAAACAGTTCTCCATGCTGAGATAATATCCACCACCTGAGAAAGAAAGATTTGTTTTAAGACCAGAACTTTGGAAAAGATTCAAAAGTTATGATCCAGAAAAATGAGGATTCCTGAATTTAAAGAGACAAATGGAGACAGACGAGGTACCTCTGCTCGACACAGCTCCTGTAGTCCCTGCAGGACGAGAGCAGCCGGGGTTGCCAGGTCTGGTCTGTTGCACTGTTTTAAAGTGAGTGAAATGGCAGCCACCATGTCCCCTGCATGCTGGTAAGGCCTGGTTAACACACACATCAGCGTGAACAAAGTGGGAAATGTGTTTCTTCTAATTTTGTTACCATTTTTATTTAAGAAAAAAGCATTAAAAGTGCCAGGACACGTGTAAGTAAGTAAATGCCAAACACAGCTTCTTATCATTGCAAACTCTTATGGCTGCAAATGTTTTACAATAAAAGCAAACGTAAGCATTTGTGAAAACAACGAAACAGCTCAATGATTTGCTAAATTTGTACTGTAGCATCCATCCAGAGGGTTTCCCAGGTTTTCACTAATGCTGCTAATAAAGCTGCATGTACATGTTAGCAGGTGTAACAGGCCCCGGGAGGATGGACAGTGTGCACCAGCTGGTTAGAACAAAGGAAATAATCAAATAAAATCATCGTTTTATTTCATCAACACACATAAAGGCCAGTTCACAAAAACTGACAAGCATTAGCTAACAGCTAACATGTAAAGGACGTGTGCAGGAGCCTGGATGCAGTTTGTGGAGTTTATATGATCAACATAGTTTTTGGGTTAAAGGTTAAAACTATAAAGTTCTGGCTCACTTGCTTAGAGTTGTATTATATGGGAAGCAGTGCTTACAGACTGACATAGTTTGATTTCTTTTGCTTCAAATGTATGCTTTTATTTTGATAGTCTGGCAGAGACAGGAAGTTAGCTGCCTCTCAGTCTCTCTGTTTGAACTGAACTTTGTAAGACTTTGATCCTTCTGGATTCAGGCACGTGTAGCTGCTCTGGACATTTGTACGGAAATATTTAAAACTGGACTCCTGCTGATTTTTGGAGAAACAGGGACTCAGTGGAGCGTCGAGCTGAGGCTTCATTCACTGCAAAGCTACAAAGTGCATTCATTTATCTTAACAAGCAAAGTTGATGTGACTGAAAAAACAAATATTTCTATTTTTCTGAACTTTCATCAGCTTGCTGAGCAGAAACATCTATGAAGAGTCCAGTCAGTGATTATTACTCATTAGAAGGGAAGATGAAGAATCCTGGTGTTGGAAGCTCACACTGTCTGCACTGTGCATGCAAAGTCCACTGAATGAATGAACCAGTGAATGTAGGAAGTGCCCACTGTTTCTGTAAGTATGGGAGGACCCACCTCTCTCTGCAGACGTCCCTGACACAGGCGGCCCTGGCCAGGATCTGCTCCCACTGGGCGTCCCTCCCCAGCACCACCCTGCTGTCCTGCTGGCTCATTAGACGCTGCAGCTCTGGGTAGACCCGGTCCTTACAGACATGACCAAAGCAGCACACAATCAAAGACAAACAGAAGCTTTGAACACATGAATATGACATTTATAGTAATGCGTTATTATTACAAACCTGTTTTTTCCACAGAGCGGTCATGAGGCGCAGTCCCACTGCTCTCAGCTTGGGGGAGCCGGCCAGCATGTGCAGACTGTGCAGCACGATCGGGAAGCAAAGCTGGAATATTACAGCACATATGATCAGAGCCAAGTTTACAAGAGAAACACACGGTTACAGCTGAAGAAGGCAGATGTTAGACGATGACTGCTGGTTTGGAGAGTCCAGCTTCCTGACAGAGTGCTTTATACTACAGAGCACTGCATCTATCCCACACAGAGGCTGCTGTGGTGGAGTCCAATCCCAGCTCCTACAAACTGGGTACAAGAAACACTGTCTGTGTTCACACAGAGAAAACTGTGTGGCAGACGTGGGAATTTCTCTTTGCTCCTTTGTCAAAGTGCTAAACATCGAGAGGGGAACATTTCAGTTATTCGCTGTTATTGGTGGATTGTGCTCACAGGCTGGTATTTGGGACACGCGGGTCCCTGGTTTTTAAACTCTAGAAGCCTCCTGGATGAAGAGAAGCTCCTCAGACTACATGACCTGGATGACCCCACAGATAAAAGCTCACATGTGTGTATGATGGACTAAAACACACTGTGAGCGCTCAGATGAAGTAGAAAGGTGCTGCTGATGTTCCAGCCCCGTCTCCAGACGCTCACAGTCAGTACAGGTTCTTCTTAGTCGTGCTGCGTACCTTATGAGTGCCGAGGTTTGGCAGGCTTGTGAGAACAGCGTGAGCCAGGACGGGATTCTTTTCTTTGGTCAGTTTGAACAAAAGAAGCAGCACGAAGGGCGGGACCTGCAGAGGGAAACACCCACATCAGCAAACACACCAACCAAACATTAAATGCACTTTGTCAGACCGTACAGAGGCTGCATCACTGACCTGTACGTGCACACGTTTAATGCTGTCGAGCCAAAAACATCACTTTGAATCAACATCACTGCAGTAAATCATCATTAAGGTTTCATAGTGGTTAGCTTCTGGCTTTTCCTGTAACAAAGACCTGCTGCTGCACGTTTAACATGACAAGTACGAGCGAGCAGAGATCTCCAGAGGACTCAAATATGCCAACAACCTTCAACCAGTGCATCCAAACACCAGTGTGTGCAGCACTCTGGGAGCAATTAGAGCAGAAGGTGAATCCTCTGGGGCCCGGTGCACGCTTGAGTAATGAGGGGTAAACGTCACACTTCATCTGCAGCTAGTGACTCCAACACAAGTCCAGAGAGAGGTCTGTCCCCTTAGAGCACTCCCTAACCTCTCCCTTTATACGGCAGCAGATCAGCAGCAATCACACAGCAGTGACAGCTTTTATCTTCCTGCTGATCTGAACCATTTCAAAGTCATGTGTTGGTGCCAAAACACCAGGTTATCAACATGTGTTTCCTGCTCTTAGAAAGACAAACACAAGCTAGCTGCCTCACATACAACATATCTACATGTCAGAGGGAACAACATGCATTACTTTATATTCAGTCCACAGATTTAAGAGAACAGTTGTGTGGGTTATCTACCTGGCAGGGGTCGGCAGCAGCGACAGCCTGGCTTGCTTTCAAAGCCAGCTGGCAGATGTTTTCCTGACCCATGATGATGAGATAAGTCACAATCAGGACAAGAGAGGAGGACAGGCGCTGGCTGGACGACAGGGCGGAGCTGACCGCCAACAGCCAATCGGTCGCTGCTGCTGGATTGTTGGCCACTTTGCGCAGTACCGACAAAGACACGCTGAGCTCACTATACCAGGAACTCAGAGACAGAGGCAGTGATGGGGCAGGCTGAGGGAGACAGATTCACGAGAAACAAATGATAAAGAACAAAGAGCAAAGCTACAGATGCACCATGAATGTTAATGAAGTGTAATTTAAGGATCAAGCAAAGCATCCCAGAGGAACAACACTCCAGAGACTGGATGCTGACCCTGAAGAAGAGGCACTAAAGACAGCCCTGTTGCTATGACACTGAGAGGGAAACAGTATTTTTGGATGGATGTCGTCTATGCTCTAATGCTCTGTCCACTCACCACCTAACAGCTACCTGCACTATTGTAACAGTGTTTCTTTACGTGGCTACACCTCAAAGAAAGACTCCAAAAACTGAATGTGAGAAACAGGCCTGGGGCTACCTGCTGGGTTACCTGTTGAGTTACCTGTTGGGTTACCTGCTAGGCTACCTGCTAGGCTACCTGCTAGGCTACCTGTTGGGCTACCTGCTGGGTCACCTGCTGGGTTACCTGCTAGGCTACCTGTTGGGCTACCTGTTGGGTTACCTGTTGGGCTACCTGTTGGGCTACCTGCTAGGCTACCTGCTGGGTCACCTGCTAGGCTACCTGCTAGGGTACCTGTTGGGCTACCTGCTGGGTTACCTATTGGGCTACCTGTTGGGTTACCTGTTGGGCTACCTGCTAGGCTACCTGCTGGGCTAGCTGCTAGGCTACCTGTTGGGCTACCTGCTGGGTTACCTATTGGGCTACCTGTTGGGGTACCTGTTGGGCTACCTGCTAGGCTACCTGCTGGGCTACCTGCTGGGCTACCTGCTAGGCTACCTGTTGGGCTACCTGCTGGGTTACCTATTGGGCTACCTGTTGGGCTACCTGCTGGGCTACCTGCTAGGCTACCTCCTAGGGTACCTGTTGGGCTACCTGTTGGGTTACCTGTTGGGCTACCTGTTGGGCTACCTGCTAGGCTACCTGCTGGGTCACCTGCTAGGCTACCTGCTAGGGTACCTGTTGGGCTACCTGCTGGGTTACCTATTGGGCTACCTGTTGGGTTACCTGTTGGGCTACCTGCTAGGCTACCTGCTGGGCTACCTGCTAGGCTACCTGTTGGGCTACCTGCTGGGTTACCTGTTGGGTTACCTGTTGGGCTACCTGCTAGGCTACCTGCTGGGCTACCTGCTGGGCTACCTGTTAGGCTACCTGTTGGGCTACCTGCTGGGTTACCTGTTGGGCTACCTGTTGGGCTACCTGCTAGGCTACCTCCTAGGGTACCTGTTGGGCTACCTGCTTGGTCACCTGTTGGGCTACCTGCTAGGCTACCTGCTGGGTCACCTGCTGGGTTACCTGCTAGGCTACCTGCTAGGCTACCTGTTGGGCTACCTGCTGGGTCACCTGTTGGGTTACCTGCTGGGTTACCTGTTGGATTACCTGCTAGGCTACCTGCTGGGCTACCTGTTGGGCTACCTGCTGGGCTACCTGCTGGGTCACCTGCTAGGCTACCTGTTGGGCTACCTGTTGGGTTACCCGCTAGGCTACCTGCTGGGTCACCTGTTGGGCTACCTGCTGGGTTACCTGCTGGGGTTTATCCGCGGGCCTGCTAACTCTGTGCAGCAGGCTGTGAGCCAGCCTGTGGTTGGTGCTGTGTGTGTTCTGGTCAGACAGCGGCTCAGTGAGACCCAAGCAGGACAGGAGCTGCAACACGGGGAGAATCAGGACCGGACTCAACCAGGGCGACGCCTCCGCTTGTTCAGGGACCAAACTCAGTGCTGTGTTAAGAGAAAGAATATCTCATGTAGGACACAAAGCTCTGTGAGGTTCCAACCATGACCTGCAGAGGACCTAGTTTTGTTCCCACTAATTCTTTCACTGCTTCAAAGTCTCTTAAAGGAAGCTAAAGCCAGCAGAGCTTTGTCCAAAATAATCACTTTACCAAGTCTGAGAAGGCTGGTCAGCTGATCTGAAGGGGCTTCCAACAAGAGCAAGGCCACGCCCATCACCAGCTCATCCAACAGCAACTCCTACAGAAAACAAACAGCGATGCCAACAGGTCAATACAGGCCGCAGGCCACAGAGGCCCGAGGGCTCACACATTACAGCACTGACTGGTTCACAATGGGGGACATTTGACCCACATGTGTAAACCTCTCCAGGTACACAGAGACACGGGCAGCGTGAGCGCGCTAAAGTGAGACCCGCTTTGATTTTCAGCCATCATGAGGACAAAAGGTTTCACACCTGTTCAGGCCTCAAACTCAGGTGTGCTCTCCCTGGTAGGAGCAACAAGGCTGAAAACACTGAACCAAACAATGCTACATTTCTACAAAGTGTCTTTGAGTGTCAGATATTCACATGTCAGCTCGCTGCAGTGAGTGAAGAAGCTGATAAGCATTAATGCCAAATAAGCCACTGCTGGGAGTCCAGGCTCAGGTTTGGAGCAGAGACATTTGCACACGTAAAACAAAAAGCATCCCTTTTGTTTGCTTCCATATTTAGGCTCGCTCACGTTAACCAGCACAGCAGCGCGGCTTCTTTATCTTTGCTGGTGTCTGTTTACAAACAGCCATCACCTGACAGGCTGGAACCAGCTGCTGTATTAAGCCGATTATTGGTCTGCAGTCTCCGTTGAACTCGAGGCATCGCCGACATGCACACAGCAGCTGCAGAGCCAGCGCCGCTTTCTCTGGTTTCCACTGGTCTCCAGAGCTCCCAGTTAGATCTTGGAGCAGAGCGCCCACAAATGCACACAGCTCCAGGACTGCCTCCACGCTGTCCACCTGCAGGGACAGAGAGGAGAGGCTGACATAGCTCCATCCTGCTCTCTGTGTTAGTCACTTCCTGTCAATCTGAGCGTATGCAAATAAGAGAGACACATTTAAAGGATGGTGGACTGTAACATACAGAGTGGAAACATGTCAGCCGTGTCTTTGTACAGTTACCTAACATAACTTCAGCTTGTTACCTGCATGTGTGGAACCAGCTGACAAAGACAGAGCAGCAGCCTGTCAGACACTGGGGACAGCGTTTCCTGCTCCTCGTTCTGGGGGGCGGACCTGGATCCTCCCTGAATGGGCAGCAGCACCCTAAGAAGACTCTGTCGAAGGAGCGCGTGCTCGGGTTGCCTGTGCGGTTGGCAGTATAGGTACCGAAGGAAGGGGGCCAGCATGGTGATATAAGCCTCTTTATCTCTGTAACGTACACACACACTGGAGTCAGAAGAACCTCTGAAAATATATCATCTGATAATGTCCAGTTGTCTTCAAAGACAACAACATAACAGGATACGACAGGAACCAGTAAGACTTACCTGTCAACAGCTTTCTGGATAAAGTCATCGATCTCGAACAGCAGAGCCGGCCAGCAGTCCTCTCTGTTCTCCAGGGCTGTGACGTACGGGTGAGGGCTGCTCCTGCAATGGACGGGTCAGTGTCCCAGCTCTGATTCAAGTTATGCTCCCAACAAACCACTGAGTCAGTCTATTACAACGAAGACAAACTAAGAAGGCCTAAATCCACACAAGACCTGTCGCCTTCCTCCTCTCACCCCAACCAATCACAGCACATGGCCCCGCCCCTCCCTGAGCCTGCTGGAGGTTTCTTCCTGTTAAAAGGGAGTTTTTCCTTCCCACTGTCGCCAAAGTGCTGCTCAAAGTGGGTCATATGATTGTTGGGTTTTTCTCTGTATTATTATAGGATATACTGTACAATATAAAGCACCTTGAGGCGACTGTTGTTGTGATTTGTTGCTGTATGAATAAAACTGAATTACAAGTTCTCCAAAGAACAAACTGTTAACACTAAAAACTATTGACGGTGTTATTTTAAAGCATCCACCCTTTTTTTGGCCAAGTGCTACACATCGTCACTTTTGCAGAATGCAGTCACATAAATAGTCCTCCAACATCCGTACTGTGAGAGACAAAACGTTAGCAGTTCCACACACACTAACGCATCCACTGATACCATTATAGATCCAGCCTCCGTGTTTCCAGTCTTCACATGACGTAACCTGTTTGACCACGTGTCACCCTTCAGCACGCCATTTCCAGACCCTGAGTTTCAATACAGCGCCAACTCGTCAGCCTATCAGAGCACTCCCCACGTTTCAGCACAAAGGAAGCAAACAATCAGGAGTTTCTTCTATTTATTGTGACTCAAAGTCTGGTGTTTCAGAGCACTGGCAGGCAATTTGGACAGGGGAGATCTTTCTGTTGCACCGCTGATTTTTATACGGATGTTCACGAGTGTCTTTGCCTTTGAGGTGAAGTCTGCATTCATCCACAGGACAGATTTTATACACTAAAAAGAGGAGAGCTCACTATATTGTGACCAAACATCACGTTTAATGTTAAAACCCTGTTGGTTCTTACAGCAGCCCATCACTGCAGCCACAGCACCGTCTGTCACTCTGTCCTCACTCGTGAACAACACCCACAGATACTTAAACGCCTCTAACTTGGGCGCCAGCTCGTCCTTGACCTGGAGTGGCTGCTCCACTGTTTTCAGTTTTGAACCACAGCCTCAGACTTGGAGGTGCTGATTCTCATTCCCAATGTTTCACACGCAGCTGCAGAATTACTCAAAACAGCATCGATAACAACACCCACCAGGAATAGATCCGACAGTGATGGCAAAACGGACCAAGCTCCAAAAGTCTTGCTCCATTGCCTCACCAAGCTCCTCGTACAGCTTCTGCAAGAGTTACACTCATCCTGTCGATATCTGCCAGAAGATAGCCAAGCCTAACAGGACGCTTCAACCTGCTGCTCCTGAACCTCCAATGTCTATCTTCTGGTTCAGGGATTGCCACCACCACATCAAAGTCCCCCAGTAGGACTATGGAGTTGCTAGATGGGGTACCCACCTCACCCAGCAACTCTAAAAAGTACTCTAAGCAACTGTTAGTCACATATGCACAAATGACTATGGGCACCTGTTCCCAACATGACGGCACAGGGAAGCAACCGTCCTGTCCACCAGAGAAAACGTCTAAATGCTGGCATCAAGTCAGGGAGATACAAACGTACCCATTCCCTGCCTGCCACCTCTCACTCTTTACATGTAGTCAGTATTTTTCAACACGCACTAGTTTGGGATGTTCATGCTCCAAGAGCCAGTTTATAGCTGCGACTGAAGCACCAGGGCCACGACTGCCACCCCACAGAGCACCGGACTCCTACAGCACTTCAAGTGGGTGATGGACCAATGCTGCCTCTTTGGACTAGCAGTAAGCTACAAGCTATGTGTAGCTTGATAGATTACACAAGACAACATGTATGAACACCTCTAGATATTAGACATGAGATACTTACCTGATAGAATACGGACAGGTGAAGTGTCCATCGCTCTGGTCAGCCTGCATCTCCAACAATCGCCGAATGACTTTTATCAACCCTTGAGTGTGTCTGTTGGATATCAGAGTCAGAACAACTGAAAAAACTAACAGTCTGAGCGTTTTCAAATGTTTTCAAATAGTTACATTATGCTGCACCACGAGGTCAGCGTCCAGATTAGAGAGCATCTGTGGAACAGTGACCTTTAACATTTTCATGTTTCAAAGCTATTTTCTTTACTTCATGAGCCCTGATGGAGAGCAATGACATCGTGGATTTATCCTCAGCACAGACTAAGCTGTGACCTCCATGTGTCTAACTCGGTTTGTAGACTGTCAGTCGGGCTCCTGCACTGGAAGCATTGACTCTGTGTTACACACTGGTAGCTGGAAAAGAAGGCGACTGGACTTGATTAAGTTTTAAAGATGTTTCCTTCTTATACAAGGTGGAGAGACCCACATACTTAAACCCTACAGGGCGTTGCCCTCCTTGGAGATGGTCATCGAGCTATTTGTCATGTGCGTCGTCACATGAGTATAAACAAAAGCGTAGGTCATTGTCAACACCAAGGGTTAAGGGTTAAACCACTATGAGACCTTACCGCGACCCATCATGTGACCTTTGAGGTCACCTGAGGCGAGGTGTGAGTGGGCCTTTAAAGGGATTTAAAGACTGAATTCGTAACAGTGGACAAACACGGCCTTCTTCATGCCTCTTCTCAGTTCCCAGTGTTAGCATTCTCATGCTAAAGTGAGCCTTCTTTGTCCTGCTGATACACGACCTCGTCCTGCTGAGGTCCGTCTTTCATGTTGTGCCTTTGTGCAGCGGCTGTAACGCTGCATGGATGCAGGTTACAGAGCCTCTATCAGACTCCTTGACAAACAGCTGAGCTTTCTGAGGCAGGATCGTGGCGTCCAATAACTGCGTGTTGCATACCTTGCAGAAGGCAGGAGGTTGAGGACACCACTGAGGATGTAGTCCAGGTCTGCATGGCCCTGGTCCACCAATAACACCAAGGTGTCACAGCACGCTGAACACACCACAGCACAGTCACTGCAGCACTGCTGCCACAAAGCTTCCAGTGCTGGGCCCTGAACGACAACAGTGATGCAGTCAGAGTTTCAGAAGTTTAACAAGACTATCTGTGCCGTTTCCACACATGCACTGAAGCCCTGAATGAAAACGGACAGAGACACAGGTGCAGGTGAAAATGCAATCTGTCCCACTCAGTTCAGCCACTCAGCACTGATTCAATCCCACAAGGTTTGATTCAATTTGGACTCAGACAGTCAGAAATATAACTATGCTCGTTTCTCAGTGCATATCCATATTTTATATCTGTGTATAAAAACAAAGCTGACACTGTGAGATCAGAGGCGTCAGCCTCACAGCAGATGTGTCAAAGTCACTGAGGATAAAACACAGGACCACATGAAGCAGATGTTCCTGCTCTTTTATACTTCATGTAACTAAAGAAATGATCACATGTGACTCTTACAGGAACTCACCTGAGCACAGGACCAGGTGATCTGCCCATCTGACCCTTTTTCCTTTAAGACAGCTGCAACAAGACTTCTCACCGTCTGCAACACAAGAAAATCACACTTCTGTCCCATTATTCACAATAACAAAGAGAGGAAGAGAAACCAACACTACAGAGTGAGTGAATGAATGAATGAATGAATGAATGAATGAATGAATGAATGAATGGATGAATGTGCCCACAGGGACCTGAGTCTGTGTGTTCAGTAAAACCTGCCTCCCCTCTACATAAACATATTATACACACGAGTGTGAGTGACTCAGAAACCCTCGTGGTTGCCAACAAACATACAAAGTAACTCTGTGTCTTGGATCTTGTTACACTGTAAACTCACCTCCTGTCTCTTTAAAATCCTCCAACAGCTGCACACATGCATCCGTGCACCTTACAGTCATGTTACTCTATCAAATAGTTACGTTACTCTTTACTCTGTCTTATCAGGAGACTTTTTTATGAGTGTTGCTGAATTCCTGTTAATGGTAGAGATTTTCTGCCTGTGTGAGCTGCTAGTTTACCTCTATCAGTAACAAATCACTCGTACCTGTGGAATCTCTGCAGACAAGGGAAGGATCATTTGTATCACTCGGATGGGAGGAGTCACAGAGCCTCTTACCTGGGCTTGTATGACGGGGCTGGGGAACTGGAGCCGCGTCTTTAAACTCTCCATCATGTCACTGGATCACACCTGTGAACATCCAGAATCTCCATTAGAACAAGAGGAGGAGGTTTGAGAAAAAACACAAAAACTAAATGGGGAGTCTCGTAAATCCAAGCTGGGAGCTGGTCCACAGGAGACGGGCCACTGAGAGACAGCTGAAGGCACTGCTGAAGGCACTGCCTCCTATTCTACCTAGCAACAACAAATAAGGCTGCAGTCTGAGGAGGGAGTGCTCTATCAGTATAACTTTGTACTACAAGCTTTTTAAGAGACGACAGAGGCTGATTATTCGAGGCCTCGTCTGTCAGAAGGAGGACTTTAAATCTTGGATTTAACAGGGAGTCAGTGAAGAGGAGCTAATATGTGACAGATATGCTCTCTTTCTACTTCCTGTTGGTACTCGTGCTGCAGCGTTTCAGCTTAACTGGAGGCTTTGAGGCTTTTCATGGCACTTGTCTGATAACACTGACTCACAATCGTGCAGCTAGAATCACTCTCAGCTTAGTTCACAGACCTACGTGGTTGTTTGTGCACACTGAATGATATATTCTGCTCAAAGATGGCTCCTCACAGCTTCACTGGAGGCCACGATGATGCTGTTTCTAAGAGTTTTAGGGCCGAGCACAACAGCCTGTCTGGATTTAGAAGCAGGAAATTAGAGGTCACCAGGTCTTTTAGGTCTCTGTGATCAACAAATCACAACAACAGTCACGTGAAGGCACAGACCACGAAGTACAGAGAAAATCCCACCAACCGCTCAACCCCAATGAGCAAGGCCTCGGCCACAGCAGGAAGGAAAATCTCCCTTTTAGCCGAAACAGACTGGAGGACGGGCAGACGTCTGACCGACTGGTGGAGAGGGAGGGACTCACATGGTGGATACTCATCTCTCACAGATGGTGAGAGGACAAAGACAAAAGTGTCACCTCATATCAGGCGGCACCTCCAGGGCTGAAAACTGAAACCTGTGCAGAAGTGCCAAAAACTGCAATTCCCCTAACGGCCCCTGGAGCCTGCATCCAAAAGTGAGACAACCCCAACAGCCCCCTATATGAGCACTGTCACAGTTTACAGCTGTAGCTTTTTACCAGGCCTCACCTCTGCCCATCCAAGTGACCCACCTGTGTCACACACACTGTGAAGCTGAGCAGTGTGTCACTATGAAAGCTCCTGCTTCTTCCATGGTTTATATACACATGCTGTGTGGATCTGTGTCTGAAGGAGCACAATACATTGGGACGCACACTCATTGTGTCCCAAGTGTCACTTTCAAACTATAAAATACAAAAATAAAATCAGCAGCGTTGCTCTGTTGGTCTCTAAGAGGACATCAGGCTAACATCTACTGTTATTAAATTAGTGCGACACACCATGATGAGCTGCACTCACACTGATACAGCCACATAGTACGAGACAGCTCAAATAATTAATCAGGAGTAATCCCCCAGATATATAACAACGCTCAATCTGGAAATGGCAAAGCCGACCACCCAAGACAGAGCAGCATGTTTATGAAGTGTCCCACAAGAAACACGTCAGAGAAACCAGGAGAGGAACTGTGGTGTTACATGATGAGTGGGTGAATACAGCTGTTAAGGGTCACTGAGTGAAGGATGCAACAGGAGTGAAAAGGACAGTTTATAGTTAGACCTGCTCTGGTGTCTGTTTTGGAGATGGTGACAATGACTTCAAATTAAAACATAAACCCAGCTGGATGTGTCGTAGTGGAAAATGTTCAGTTTGTCTTTAGAGTGACTGGAATGGACGAGGAGGGCCAGCTCAGGGTGAACCTGAGACCAGGTGACAGACCTGGATCCTCGGGACCAGGTGAGAGGAGGCAGATGAGTTGCTATGGAGACACTAAGAGGAGAAACCGGAAGAAGGAGAACGAGCTACTATCTGTGGCGTTTCCATCAGAGCCGCTGCGCAGATCGACCCTGCAGGGCTTCCGTCGTGATGTTCGTGGCAGGAACACTGCATTGTTTCTTGAAACTACACCGTTAGCTGGGTGACATTAACGGCGAGATGTGTGAAAACTGCAGTTCTCCAAGTGACAAGACTTTTATTAATGAAGTGAGTGAAAGTAAGGTTGATTTGTCAAAGCGGTTTCCTGCGGTGCGCAGCTCGTCCTGGTGTTTCCTACATTTCCCACAGGCCAAAGCGCTTCACCACGAAGCTTCCGTACACACGAGGCCATCCACAGTTATCTGGTGATCGTAATACGGAGAAAACTAAACTGTAAAGTCGTCCGGACACAACTTAGCACTGAACAGGACCTGCTAATAGCAGCTTAGCATCACCACAAGCTAATGCTAACGTTATACAGCTGACGGCAGGTTCACTGTAACAGATACGCGGCTGTAACTGTAACTGCAGCAGGCTAAGAAAGACTAACGAAGCTCAGTTAAAGTTATACATGCTGTTCAACAAACTTTACCTCCTCCATCCAGCAGACCCGCGCGGAAATACGGCGAGCAGCGAGGGCCAAAAAGGACAGGAAACCGCCTGTCTCACGCGATTACGTCACAGACATGCACAGCACGCGCAGGCTGACTTCATATTTTCAGCACATTTAATAGAGCACTGCAATTATTATTGTGTGGATGCCCTCAATGGGCATCCACACTATTGAGTTCCTGTTTCTCTTTATTCTTTATTATTCCGGGTGTTTCCGTACACTTTTCGCCGTGGATCTACTTCCACAATTTTTGTGCTATTTTCACCGTTCAAACTCTAAACTGTTCTGCTCTTTCTGCTAATGCCGGCTATGACTTTTGGTGTTTATTACTATTATACTTTTTAAAATATTACACTTTTTTCCTTTAATTTGTCCCATTGAAATGAATGGGAAACTTCCACAATTCTGCTAAAACTTTCTTGTCTTTGAAACTTAACTACTGCCTCATACTTTCACCTAGAAACTCCATTCAAACTTTAAAATGTTCTCAAATGATTTGGCTATTCCTGTATGATTCAGCTTTTTCAGATCTTCTACCGTTTTAATCTTATCCCTCTTTGAGTTTTCAGTTGCAAAATTGTGATTTTTCAGAAAATACATGCGTTGCTATGGTTGCTATGCAATTAACTCAGAGGGGACAGTGAAACTGTTTGAATTTTCTCTTCATGTCCAAACAACTTCTTGCTACTCGCTCAATTTCCACTCAAGCCCCACAAATTATACATCAAAACGTAGGTATTTTTGCTGGCTTTCAGAAAATGTCCCTATCATTGTTGTGGGACTTTGCAAATCTCCTCAGAGTAACACAAAGTCAGAAAACTCTCCATATAAACTCAATGGAGAGTTTGTTCAAAATCACCGCTGGATTTCTCTAATGAGAGGCATTTTCAAATTGTCATATCTCCTTAACGAAGCAAAGTTAAGACATGAGGCTTGTCCCCGTATATGTTCAGACACTCCTGACGCTCACAATTCAAGAATTTCTTTCTCACCTATTACCGTTCTGAAATGAGTTGGACTTGTTTGAGGGTAGGAAATTTGTCCCTCGCTCAGATTTCATCAGATTTCAAACACTGGAAATGAGGCACTTTTTTCTCTCGTCATATCTTTTTGATGGATTTCCACAGAGCCCTGAAAATTTCCATAACTGTTCACCAAAGCCTGCTGTTTCTTATGGTGAAAGAATGATTTTGATGCTCCATATAGATTTAGAGTTACCAAAGGTTGTTTGAGAGCAAGTCAAGGCAGTTTTTGCTTCGCCTCTACTCAGTTACAGTGTATTACAAGTCATATATCTTTAATAATTTATGTTTTATCTCTGAATTATGAAGACCTGAAGATTCCCCCATCTCTTCTGAACAAAACAATGTCTGAATGACCGTTCTAGCCTCTACGGTTAGGAAATTATGGCCATTTGTTCGAGTGGAATCCTGAATGTCAGAAATACACTGAAGAAAACTCACACCTCTCTCTGTGTCTGTGTCTGTGTGTGTAAGGGCTGACTACAGCAGGTGCAGCTAATTTAACTGACCTACATATACCAAGCCCAGACTCTCCACAGCTCCTCTTCCCTTTACTGTCTGTGTATGTGTGTCTGTGTATCAATATTTCTCCTATGTTTAAGTATTACTCCTCAATCATAGTATTTCTGCTAAAACAAAGTACTTCTGCTACATCTCAGTACTTCTGCTAAATCATAGTATTTTTGCTAAATCATAGTATATTTGCAGAATCATGGTATTTGTGCAAAATCATGGTTTTGAGGCCAAATCATAATATTTCTGTTATTTTATAATATATGTGCTGAATATATTATATGTGCCAAATCATAGTATTTATCCCAAATTATAGTATTTATGCCAAATTACAGTATTTCTGCTAAAAAGCAGAAATAGTCCTTTTTAGCAGGAATTTCTGCCAAAAGACAGTATTTATGTTAAAACATAGTATTTCTGCTAAATCAGAGTATTCCTGCCAAATCATAGTATTTGTACTGAAACATAGTACTTCTGCCCAATCATAGTATTTGTACTGAATGATAGTACTTGTGCCAAATCATAGTATTTGTTCCAAAGCATTGTATTTGTATGGAGTCATAGTATTCCTTCTAAATCATAGTATTTCAATTAAATCTCAGTAGTTTTGTTAAAATGCAGTATTATTGCCAAATCATAGTATTTGTACCCAATCATAGTATTTTTGCCAAATCGTGGTATTTGTGCCCAATTAATAATTCTGTTATGTTATAGTATTACTACTAAGTCGTAGAATATCTGTTATGTTATAGTGTATCTGCGAAATATAGTATGTGTGCCAAATCATAGTATTTATACCAAATTACAGTATCTGTGCTAAAACATAGTATTTCTGCCATATTGTGGTATTTGTGCAAGAACATTGAACTGTTATGTTATAGTATTACTACTAAGTCATAGTATTTCTGCGTTGTTATAGTATTTGTGCTAAAACGTAGTATCTCTGCCAAGTCATAGAATTACTGCAATTTCATAGTTTTTTTAGGAAATCTGTTATGTTATAGTATTACTACTAAGTCATAGTATTTCTGCCAAATCATAGTATTTGTGCCAAAGCATCGTATTTGTATGGAGTCATAGTATTTCAATCAAATCTCAGTAGTTGTTGTTAAAACGCAGTATTATTGCCAAATCATAGTATTTGTACCCAATCTTAGTATTTCTGCTAAATCATAGCATTTGTTCCAAATCATGGTATTTGTGCAAAAACATAGTATGTCTGCAAAACCATAGTATATCTCTTATGTTATAGTATTACTACTAAGGCATAGTATTTCTGCCAAATCATAGTATTTGTACTAAATCATAGTACTTGTGCCAAATCATAGTATTTGTTGCACATCATAGTATTGGAACCAAAACATAGTATTTCTCCCAAAGCATCGTATTTGTATGGAGTAATAGTATTTCTTCTAAATCATAGTATTTCAATCAAATCTCAGTAGTTGTGTTAAAATGCAGTATTATTGCCAAATCATAGTATTTGTACCCAATCATGGTATTTGTGCCCAATTAATAATTCTGTTATGTTATAGTATTACTACTAAGTCGTAGAATATCTGTTATGTTATAGTGTATCTGCGGAATATAGTATGTGTGCCAAATCATAGTATTTGTGCTAAAACATAGTATTTCTGCCATATTGTGGTATTTGTGCAAGAACATTGAACTGTTATGTTATAGTATTACTACTAAGTCATAGTATTTCTGCGTTGTTATAGTATTTGTGCTAAAACGTAGTATCTCTGCCAAGTCATAGAATTACTGCAATTTCATAGTTTTTTTTAGGAAATCTGTTATGTTATAGTATTACTACTAAGTCATAGTATTTCTGCCAAATCATAGTATTTGTGCCAAAGCATCGTATTTGTATGGAGTCATAGTATTTCTTCTAAATCATAGTATTTCAATCAAATCTCAGTAGTTGTTGTTAAAACGCAGTATTATTGCCAAATCATAGTATTTGAACCCAATCATAGTATTTCTGCTAAATCACAGCATTTGTGCCAAATCATGGTATTTGTGCAAAAACATAGTATGTCTGCAAAACCATAGTATATCTCTTATGTTATAGTATTACTACTAAGGCATAGTATTTATGCCAAATCATAGTATTTATGCCAAATTACAGTATTTCTGCTAAAACGCAGAAATACTACCTTTTAGCAGGAATTTCTACCAAAAGATAGTACGTCTGCTAAATCAGAGTATTTCTGCCAAATCATAGTATTTGTACCCAATCATAGTATTTTTGCCATGTCATCATATTTGTGCTGAATCATGGCATTTTTGCCAAATCGTGGTATTTGTGCCCAAATAATAATTCTGTTATGTTATAGTATTACTACTAAGTTTTAGAATATCTGTTATGTTATAGTGTATCTGCGGAATATAGTATGTGTGCCAAATCATAGTATTTATACCAAATCACAGTATTTGTGCTAAAACATAGTATTTCTGCCATATTGTGGTATTTGTGCAAGAACATTGAACTGTTATGTTATAGTATTACTACTAAGTCATAGTATTTCTGCGTTGTTATAGTATTTGTGCTAAAACGTAGTATCTCTGCCAAGTCATAGAATTACTGCAATTTCATAGTTTTTTTAGGAAATCTGTTATGTTAGAGTATTACTACTCAGTCATAGTATTTCTGCCAAATCATAGTATTTGTGTGAATTTGAATACTGTATTATCACTGTATTATGTAGTGGCTAAGTAGGGGCTGTTTACTAAGTGCATCAGTGTAAATAGGTCATCTCTTGTGTTGGAGTGCCCTCTTGTGGCGCCTTTTGGGTAGTGCCTTAGTAAACGGGAACCCTGTAAAAAGTGGTATCAGACTGATTTGTAGTGGAGGAATTTGTTGCCAGTTTTCTTAATCTTTAATCTGTATGCATGTTGTAATGCATACCCTGTTCTTAATCATAGAAACCACACCATATCACCTCTCCACATCCTCCTACTGTATGCCATACCTCCCTGTACCATCCATCTGACCGCAATAAACTCCACCTGTGGTAATCTAATCCCTGGATGTCAGCCTCTCCTTCTGACCGAGGATAGTTACTATTGCAGCACCACCCAGCATTAAACTGACGTACACCATTCTGTACAATAGTATTTGTGCTAAAAAGTAGTATTTCTGCCAAATCATAGTATTACTGCTATTTCATACTATTTAAGCGAAATTACAGTGTTTCTGCAAAAACACTGCATTTCTGCTAAATCATAGTATTTCTGTAAACTTATAGTACTTGTACTCAATTATAGTATTTGTGACAAAGTGTAGTATTTGTTCCAAAACATAGTATTACTGGTAAATCATAGTATTTGAGCCAAATCATAGTATTTGTGCTAAAACATAGTATTTCTTCCAAATCATAGTATTTGTGTCAAAGCATAGTATTTCTTCCAAATCATAGTATAACTGCACAATAAAGGTTCTTGAGCCACATCAGTGTTTGTGCCAAATCTTAGTATTTCTTCTAAATCCTAGTAATTCTGCTCAATGATAGAATTTCTGCTATGCTGTAGTACTTTTTTCCTAGATTGTAGTACTTCTGCTAAGTCAAAGTATTTCATGTAAATCATAGTATTTCTACCAAGTCCCAGTGTTTCTACTAAATCATAAATAATGTTTTAGCACAAATTGTAGGATTTGGCAGAATATTCTGTGTTCCAGCACAAATGCTATGATTTGGCAGGAAAAAAAATATTATTTAGTTTAAATGCTAAGTTTTAGCAGAAATACTATGTTTAAACTTTAAAATATTCTGCTATTTCTGCTGATGTTTGTTATGACTTTTGACCATTGAAATGAATGGAACACATTATCAATGGCCTCACTGATTTTGCATGCTGGACTGAGTTGTGTTTTAGCTCAGTGAGATAAGCGTCCGTTCTCAGACTGGGAGGCCTGGGTTCAAATCCCGCTTATGGCAACATTTCTTTCAGTCAACAGTTAAACTTTGTTAACTCTTTTCAACACAAATTTAAACTTTTTCACCCCTTTTCAACACAATTTTCGTTTTTTTCACCACTTTTCAGCACAAATACCAGCTTTTTCAGCTGTTTTCAGCAAAAACCTCTTTTCAGCACAAATTCTGCTCATTCAACTCTTTTCAGCAAAATTTTCAGTTTTTTCTGCTGTTTTCAGAAAAAAACTCTTTTCAGCAAAATTCTTCTGATTGAACTCTTTTCAGAAGAAATTCTGCTGATTGAACTCTTTTCAGCAAAATTTTCAGAGTTTTCACCTCTTTTCTGCCCAAATTCTGCTTATTCACCTCTTCTGAAACATTTTCAGCCTTTCCACCTCTTATCAGCACAATTCTCAGCAGCTTCTGCTCATTTCAGCACAATTGTCAATCTCTCCACCTCTTCTTTGTGAGAATGACTTTGGCTCAGTGAGCTAAATAGCTGCCCTTAGACCAGGAGGGCCAGGTTTGAATCCTTCTCAGGGCAACCTTTTTTTTCAACTTTTTCAGCTTTTTTCTGCAGACATCTTCAGCGTTAAGGCATCCACACAGCATTTTCGCAGGAAATGCAAATTTTTCTAGTTATTATTGTTGTTGCTGTTGCTGTTTCTTGTTGTTAATATTATTTTATGACAAAATGTTGACACACTGTGTGAAATGTAAATAAAATTGAATGGTTTGCAAATCTCATGAACCCATACTTTACTCATAATGCAACATAGAAAACAAATGAGCTCATTGTGAATTTGGTGGCAGCAACATCCCAAAAAGCTTGCAGCATGGCCATGTTTCCAACATCACCTCTACTTTCAACAACCATCCATAAACACCTGGGAACTGAGGAGACCAGGTGCTGGACTTTTGGGAGAGCATCATTTTTGTCTGATATAAGGGACAGAGCTGCTCAACAGTCCTGCGGCTTTTCCTCTCGTGATGTCACAAATATCATCAAATATCTGGTTCAGGACTTGCGGTCTTCCACTACAAAGCCCTGCTGTAGTGTGCAGCTTAGCAACATCCTCCATAAACATGTAAAATACATCATCTCCATGGGAGCACATGTTGCTCTAAAACCTGTGTATATAATTCAGTCTTGGTTCCTTTCCAAATGTGCAAGGTGCCAATTCCATAGGCACTGATCTAATGCCAACCATCAGAGATGCAGCCTTTTTAAACACTGATAACAAACTTCAGCTCAGACATGCAAAGCGTCTCATTACAGACGATTTACAGCCGGCGAGCCTTCAAAGTCTTGGGTCTGAGATGAGTCCGTAAGAAACCACGTCGGCCGGTTTGGAAGCACGTCGCGAGGCTCCAACTGCTCCACCAGACCGCCGACAGGTCTCGCACACCACAGCCGCTCTATCACGTGACACATACTGCGCCTATGTGGTCATGTGTTGGGTTACGCCATGTCGCAAGTTTTCTGAGGAGCTTTTGTGATATTTAGTAGATCGGATTACATCTTTGTTTATTTATTACTTATATACGATCCAGTAATTTAGGTCAGTATCGGACTGATACCGATATGCAACATCGGCTCGGTCCATCTCTAGTTCAGATGGCTTTTAATGAGCCTTATAAAATAAACACAGTTTAAAAACATCTAGCAACTAAATCAAGGGTAGCCTGAACTTACAGTCACTGAACACAGCAAGTGTCCCTGCTCTCAGATACAAAACCTGCCTTTAAAAGTTCAGAGTAATGAAATCAGCAGCACTGATTCTATCATTTCTAGTCTCACACACCACTTGTGCATTTCTGTAGTTTTGGTTCACATCGGTTGATTTTCTGCAGTAAACAACTAATGAGAACATTTTCTAAACCTCTGAGTGTCCATCAGGATCCTGTAGAAACAGCTTCCATGTCAAACATTAATATTCTGGATTCTGTTTAGGAAGAAAAAGATTTTTAGAAAATTCTCTAAAGAATTCAACATCTGTTTTGTTTTCTACTATTTATTTAAAAAGTCCCTCTAGCACAGATTTCTTTAGTCACATGTCTTTCTGTGTCTTCCATACAAACATTAAACATGCAAACACTCAACACAGCAACACTGAAACCATTTGAGTGTAACTGTCATTCAAATCAAACTTTATACACAATTACAACATGGAACAAAAGACAATCTAAACATTAAAACACTACAACCAATGAAGAAACAAATGAAACCAATCACAATCAACATCAAAATATGATCATGGAAAAATAGGAGAGACATATCATACAATTCATACACGTTCATGTGAAATCTTTGGGTTCAATAACCTTCAATCCTTCTTTTAAATTACATTTAAATTTCAGCTGGTAGCAAAGAAATGAATCAGAAATTAACCTCAATGAATCTGCAGCTTCATCAATGTGATGCTGAGTTTTTGACTGAGATTGAGTCTGAACATGTCTGACTCTGTGAAACAGTCAGAGTGTTTCTCTAACAGCAGGAGCCTCTTTACACTCAGCTTCACACAGACGAGCTGAGGAACGATCAAGCAAACTTCTTCTTCTGTCATTTTTAACAGCAGCTTGCATCCAAAGATGTTGCACTACTGCCATCTCCTGGCTTTTACTCTTACTTCTCTTCCAGATCCTCAGATCCTCTTGATGACATCAGTATTTCTCAAAAATGAAAAACCACTCCTTTCACCTCATCAGGACTTAACTGATTAACCACTTTTTCCAAACGTAAGTTTCATTTCACCACCAGTTCCCACCCTCAACACTCTCCTTTGACTTCTATACTTCCTGCAACTAATAACCACATGTTCAACCGTCTCCACAGCATTACACCATCACATAACCCAGTCGGATGTTTCCCCATCATAAAAAGAGAACCATTCAGAAGTAATGACCTGTTTGTATTCTCCTGCTGCCTATTTAACCCACTACTCCTCTTAACTTCTATTGTGTTTTGTACCCATGTCTCCCTTTTGTTCCATTATCCCATGCCATTCTCCAGAAGTTCTTACTTTGTGGCCAAACTATTCTTTTCCCTCAGATTTCAACAATGGTATCTGCACATCTATGTCTACTTTTTTAACAGCTGCTTTAGCCAATCTGCTCTTTCATTACCCACAATACCTCTATGAGCCAGAGTCCACATTATCACTATATGTTTATTTTCTTCAGACACTTTATGATGAGCAAAAGGACGTCATACAAATTTACTTTCAATGCTGACAATGAATCCCTACATATTATTACTTTTGAAATTCTGCTGTCTTCCACCCATTCTAAAGCCAACAGTGTGACATATAACTCAACTGCATATATACTCAGAAGATTTGATGTTGTTTTTGCAATCTTGAGCCTTAACTGCAGAATTACCACTGCTACACTTGTTGCTTCAGGTTTGGGATCTTTCGACCCGTCTGTATACACCTGTAAATAGTTCATTATAAAATTCTTCAATTCAATTCAATTCAATTTTATTTATACAGCACCAAATCACAACAGCAGTCGCCTCAAGGCGCTTTATATTGTACAGTAGATACATAGAAAAAAAACTACAATCATATGACCCCCTATGAGCAAGCACTTTGGCGACAGTGGGAAGGAAAAACTCCCTTTTAACAGGAAGAAACCTCCAGCAGAACCAGGCTCAGGAAGGGGCGGGGCCATCTGCTGGTTGGGGTGAGAGAAGGAAGACAGGATAAAGACATGCTGTGGAAGAGAGACAGAGGTTAATAACAGATATGATTCAATGCAGAGAGGTCTGTTAACACATAGTGAGTGAGAAAGGTGACTGGAAAGGAAAAACTCAATGCATCATGGGAATCCCCCGGCAGACTACATCTATTGCAGCATAACTAAGGGAGGATTCAGGGTCACCTGGTCCAGCCCTAACTATATGCTTTAGCAAAAAGGAAAGTTTTAAGCCTAATCTTAAAAGTAGAGATAGTGTCTGTCTCCCAAATCCAAACTGGAATCTTGTTCCACAGAAGAGGGGCCTGAAAACTGAAGGCTCTCCCTCCCATTCTACTTTTAAATACTCTAGGAACAACAAGTAGGCCTGCAGAGCGAGAGCGAAGTGCTCTAATAGGGTGATATGGTACTGCAAGGTCATTAAGATAAGATGGGGCCTGATTATTTAAGACCTTGTACGTGAGGAGCAGGATTTTGAATTCTATTCTGGATTTAACAGGAAGCCAATGAAGGGAAGCCAAAACAGGAGATATATGCTCTCTCTTTCTAGTCCCTGTCAGGACTCTTGCTGCAGCATTTTGGATTAGCTGAAGGCTTTTTGAACATCCTGATAATAATGAATTACAGTCGTCCAGCCTGGAAGTAATAAATGCATGAACTAGTTTTTCAGCGTCACTCTGAGACAGGATATTTCTAACTTTAGAGATGTTGCGCAAATGGAAGAAAGCAGTGAAGTGAGATTAGTGCTGTAAAACTTCCATAACACTGAACAGATGCCACCACAGATATGTTAAAATCTCAGTCAAAACTAGCAAAAACAAATGAAATCCATGAATCAGAAATGCTGATTGTTGAACAGATAATTCAGTCTGTGCATGAGGAGGATCCACTTTAGACTAAACTACATACAGAAACACAGGAACCAGGGCACAGTGTAAATCCAGGAGCTCTGTGTGCAACAGCTGACCTGTATGAACACAAAACACTGATTGAAGTCCACGTTGATGCTTTCTGTCTGTTTAACTTTTACATTTGAAGCAACACATTTTACTTCAAACACACAGATCAGGTAGAAAACTGTGGATTAGAAAACAAATTCATCAAGAAGGTCCTGAAGCAAGAAGTTCATCATTGCATAGAGAAAGAAAAAGGACATGAATCATCCCACGGGTCTGTGCAGTCGTTATATTATCATCACCTAAATCATGTCTGCATACTGTGTGTGTGTGTGTGTGTGTGTGTGTGTGTGTGTGTGTGTTGCTTTTTTAAATCTTCTACTTAGAGTTCAAACTTGGATAGTGATAAAAACATTGCACTGCTTCATTTAATATTTAATTGAACACATCTGTGGTTGAATTTGAATCTTAAATGTTTTGATTTCAAACAGAAAGTAAATTGTTGCCATGGATACAGTGAGACAGACGCCTCAGACCCTTATTTTTTATTTCTTTGACTTTTTATTTTATTGATTCATTTCTTTATTTTTACATTTTAAAAAGTGTATTTGTCTGAATGAACTAATCCCCATTTCCCATGCTTTGTATCACTGGTCATACTGGGAACAGCCATAGAAAATGTTTGTAAAGAAGAAATCTTAAACATGAGCAGATTCTCAGGCGATTTCTGTTTCCTAACCATTGTTTCAGTAACACGTCCCATCACTACATGTGTGTTAAAGATTTCTTTGGGATCAAAACCATCCACTGACAGTTATCAGTACAAACAGGATGCAAAAATCCAAAGTTCAGACTTCAGAGTTACTAAAACAGAGATCTGAGGAAAACTGGTTCTTCACACGACTTTTCATGTGTGAACAGTAGAGGTGGTTTCATTTTCACATGTAGGTGTTGCAGTGAGGATTGCAGGGAGACATTTGCTGAATAGCTGCAGCTCTGCTCCTGTAGACTGCCTCTGAATGTGTGTGTGGTGATAAAGTCACTTTAATTAAATGTCACCTGTCAGGGAAAACTTTGTGTTGACTGAAGAAAGTTCACTTCTCTTTCATTGCAGCTCCACTCTTATTTTTGATGCACTCATTTGTTTCATAAATGATTTCAATGATTTTGCCACACCTCTGCATTGTCAGCTCGGAGCATGTGTGCTTTTGATGAAATGCTGATATGATGACGCTTGATTGGGGAAAGATTTCCACAGGTGGTGTTGTTGGTCTCCTTCTTCCAGTTTTCTTGTTGCTGCCTCTCTCCTCGCCTCAGTTGCTGCAGCTGTATCATGTATGTTGTTATGTTACATACAAAGAGGAATTTGTGACATTAAAGAGTAAAGATTCTTATTCTTAAATGAAGATGAATAAAGGTTTTGTGAAATAACTACTGAGTTCTGGTGCCGTCTCTGGATGCCTCGACGAATAAAAGAACCGGGGTAAAACTGATTTCGTAACAATTTATACCTATATTTCTGTATTTCTCTATTTATCTGAATATTAATCTATCATAACTGTTTCTACACTCACTTTATATGAGTGCTTGTTGTTTCTTGTATATTTGCTGCTATGACAACTCAGTTTCCCTCCTGGATTAATAAAGTTTCTCTGATTCTGAAATACAGTGAGCCATTATATTTGTAGTTTCTAACTAACAATATAAAGGCTCTGCAACCGATAGAGCCACAGCACGTCCCACTGGCAGCTGAAGGAACTTTTAAACAAAGGACTTTGTAATTGAAGCTTTATTTATACAGGTCGGCTCATTGAGACTCAATGTCTCATTTACAAGAGAGACCTGTTCCAGACAAACATATTAAAATTACAACAATAAAAGAAAAGTTTGTGTAATGTACTCAGTCACATTAAAAACGAGAACAAGTTCCCAGAGATGGTTTCACAAAAACATGTGTACGTCTTTTGAAGTCTGCAAGTGAAATCAACGGAGAGCCTTAAATCCTTCGGTTATGTTTTCCATGAAGACGGAGCAGAAAAGGAGAACGCCTTCTTCCCAAGCTCTGCATGAACTGATGGAACAGTGGATGTAATGATGTCCTGAGACTGCAGGCTGTGACTAAACTGTTTGCCTAACATGTACTCTGATAAATAGGAGGCAGTAACCCAGAAACAGATTGATAGATAAAATGATACTAATGGACCATCCTGTGTAAGACCAATGAGGACCAGTTAACCAGAGAACACAGAGTACAGTGGTGTGTTAAAGGTTTACAGACAGTTATAAATCTTAATGCCCCATGATGGACAAAATCCAACAGATGAAGAGAGCGAGCAGAGTCATTCATATAAATCATGTCACTGTAATCCAGGGCAGGTAAAGAAAAGGTGGCAGCAACAAGCTTTTTCCTGTGAAACATGATCTGTTCCTGGAAGAGAAGCCCAACTTCAGCCTCAGTGTCTTTATTAGATGTTCAATGTGTGGCTTATAGGAACGACTGTCATCAACCACAATACCGAGGTATGTGTACGAGGCCACAGTTTCAATAGAAATACTTTGAGCAGATACAGGAGAAGGAAATAAAGCCGGACCCTCTTTCTGTTTGTGAACAACATGACTTTGGTTTTTTCTACATTTAAAGCCAGTCTGAGCCAGCTGAGACTGAATACTATCAACAGCTGCTGTAATGGTTTGAAAACTATGTTGATGGTATAAAATGAACAGATGCATCTAGATTTTGTGCCACACCGTTGACATAAGTAGCCCAGGACAGAACCCTGTGCACTCGTTCAGTGACATTTAAAAAGCTGGAAGAGAGACCATTGAGCTGAACGCACTGCTGATGTCCAAAAGAACATTAGAGAAGCAGCCAGCTGCTCGGTCTGAAAGGCCTATTTCCAGTAATCTCTGACATAAAATGCTGTGGTCAGCAGCTCAGCTCATAAACCAAGGGACTGGGAGCAGCTGCTGCTGAGTGTTGCTGGAGTTCCTGTGCTGTTAGATCCTCATCCTCTCCACGCAGCTTGGAAGTAGGTGAAGTTGTGCCAGAAGAGTTTTTGTTGTGGTCGACAGTGTCAAAGGCTTTGATAGATCAATAAAAAGAGCTGTACAGTAGTTCTTTGCATCCAGCGCTTCATAGACGTCTTTGAGAACTTTTATCGAAGCAGTTCCAGTACTGTGCAGTTTCCTAAAACCAGACTGGAAGGGAGATAAAATCCTATTTTCATCCAGATAACTTTGAAGTTGATTATTTACCAGCCTTTGAAGAACCTTAGATAAGACACAGAGTTTGGAAATTGGCCTGTAATTACTAACTGTTGAAGAATCACCAGCTTTCAGCGGGGGAGTACAGAGGCACACTTCCACATCTGTGGTAAAGCCTTCTGTTGTAGAGAAAGATTAAAAATATAAGACACTGGCTCAGCTATGATATTTGCAGCCAAGTGCAAGAAGGAAGGAGAACGATTGTGAGGACGAGTTTCTGGTGTTGGGGCTATTCAAAGCCTTACAAACCTCTTCTACTGTGACAGGTGTGAAGGAAAAGGTATCAGTAAGCAGGAACTACGAGCAGAGTTGTGTGCAAGAGGTTTACCATCAGATACTGTGCTGAACAAAGAACAAGAAGCAACAAAGTGTTTGTTAAAGCAACATTTCAGTTTTGTGTGACACAGGAGTGGAGTCGATATTTAAGTGAGGAGGAAGCTCTGAGGAGTCACAGCTGGCAGAGACACTTTATAGTTTGCCAAAACCTCCTACGGTCGTTTGGACTGTCAGTCGTTAAAGTAAAAAATAGTTACATCTTGATGATGGAGGCAGTAATCCGATTACACAGCTAATGAAAACGTAGCCAATCAGCATCAGAGCCAGACTTCCTGCCCAGGCCTGGTTTCTCTCATGTAGGAGATCGGCCGGTACTGAACCAAACCAGGCCTGTCCCGACCTTTCACCCTGACCTGGCAAAAAGGGGCGTGTCTGTTCACAAAGTAGACACAACTCTCCTGTAAATGTTCCCAAACTGACATTGTCAGCCTGTTTAATACGACCCCAGTTCAAACTGATGCGGGCTTGGAGCGTGAGATTTTAGTGTTTCTCACAGCACCAACTACGCAGTGATCACTCAGGTCGTTGGCAAAAACTGCAGATGTGGAAAACTTACGCAGCATATTAGTTAAAAAAGGTCAATAAGAGCAGATTTATCTGGGTGTTTAGGATCAAGGCGTGTGAGGCTTTAAATAATTTGAGTTAGTTTTAAAAACAAGCAGCGTGCCTTAAAATCATCAGACACAGAAGAAAGCCAGTCCCAATGAAAATCATCCATCTGAAAGACGTCATTAAAATGCAGCTCAGATAAAAGTTGAACCAGAGACGGTGATGTGCTGGGGGAAGCAGGTGGAGGCTGATAGCAGCCAACAACAGTCTGATTTCCAAACAGATCAATAGTTAAGGCCAAGATTTCAAATGGCTGCGGTGCAGATGGAGAGAACAAGACTTGAGCAGCAAGACAGACCTTCACATAAACTTCCAGACCTCCGCCTTTTCTGGGACAGTCTGAGAGCTAAATGTTAAATCCATCAGTTGCTACGTTTTTATCCAGTAAAGATTTGGAAAGTCTCAGAAACAACAACGATACCAGCACCGCTTGAACAGGCCCAGATTCCAATCATATCCATGTCAGGAAGCACACGACGTGATGCACGTGTAACCCAGACAGTTTTTAACATCTGCTGGTGTTTCACATTCAGCCAGAGGCCCAGGGTTAGGTTGGATACCAGACAATAATAAAAGCATCGTTATTAGACTCTAGAGCTCGTTTATAGCTGACACCACATGTAGAGTTTAAGTTCACACAGAGACGATGACATTTTTCTACAACCAGCAAACAATAAACAAGAAATGTAACAAGAGTTTCAGAAGAAGCTGTTTTACAGAGAAATGATTCCCTGAAGACAAAATTATTATTATCATCTTTATTTCTCCAGGTGAAAATTTAATTGAGATTAAAAATGTTGTTTTCAAGAGAGACCTGGCATCATGGCAGCAAGAGTCAGAAATACATCATAATTCAAACAAATACAAAATAGGAAAAACATCCTACATAAACTTCATAAAGTTTCATTAACAGACTTTGAACAATGGACTTCAAACTTCCCCCCAAAACAACAGAAACACATTTGAAGACAATGAATGACATTTATCCCTCTAAAGAAGGACTTAGACTACGATTTAATATGAATGAGAACATGTTCATAAATGGATGCAACCAAAGATTTCATCAATCCCTGATTTAGAGACAACAGAACATTTGGTTTGATTTCACAAGATAAGAATGACGACTGAGTTGGAAAATTATTTTATGTTTAGTCAAATCTTTCATACATAAAGTCGGATTACAAAATCATCCCCTAAGTTTGTTGTTTTATTCAAGGAATTGAAATTATAGAGAAAATCTGTGAAATGACTTAAAGAAAACAAACCACAAAAACTCTATGATACTCTAAACCCCCTGGTTTAGGTCGGCAACCTTTCTGATGATGAGTGCATCTAACATTTCCTCAGAAGTCAATGTGCCATATGATTGCATTAGCAATAAATTACACACTATATAGACCAACTTTATAGGATTATATTTGTTTGCAGATGTTTGCAGCTATCAGCGAATATTTATCAGCTATTTTGAAACAAAAAAAGACTTTTTATCCTGTTTGTTTGCTTCCATCTGTATACATGTCCAGATTCACTGTTATGTTTCTATTCTTACATTGCTGTGTGATCACTGTTCCCTCTGCTGACTGATGTGACCTTTTGTATCTCACACTGATACTTGTCATATTTGTATCTGCGCCTAAAAGATAAAAAGTTTTCCATGCTAAAACACAGCTCCACCTCCTGCAGTTCTCCCTCTGAACCACTAGATGTCTCTGTTATCTAAATGAAGACGTGCAGCACAGCAACCACAGCAGCGCTCAGATCACACGTGTCCTGTTATTATGTATAAAAGCATGAAACAGGTGAGACAGGTGGGATCAATATTAATGTTGTGGAAATATATGAAAAAGCAACAGAAGAGTGAAAACATTTCGTGTTTCTAGAAAGATCTTTCAGCTCACAGCTGCTCACAGACTGTATTTACAAGTGACAAACTGCAACTCTACAATACATCTACAGTATATATCAAATATATTCTGTATTCAAATCTATTGAGCAATGTTTGAAAGTCTTTCCAGGTGAGTTTGATCCAGGAGGGTCTGAAGCCAGAGTCAGACAGAGACTGTGCAGAGACTGTAGAAGGACAGAGCAGCAGCAGAGCAGTCCAGATACACTGATGATCCTCTGTCAGATCCAGAGGGACACACAGGGATGATGCTGGACTCTACATTGTGTCTGACAGTGGAGCTGTTCTCAGAGCAGTTCACTCTGCAGCACTGACAGTCATCTGCACTTCTTCTCATTCCTCTGTCAGTCACTGCTGGATGAAGCTCTCCTCTCCACCTCCCAGTAACATGGCCCAGTCAGAGCGTCTCTACACACAAGCTGCTGCTGCTTCAACCTCTCTGGATCATCAGGACACAGCTCCTCCTCTCTCAGCACACACACCGTCCTGTTTACCATCATCAGCTCCACCTGCAGAGAGAAGAAGGAAGAGCAGAGGAGATAAACGAGTGTTTCCAGAGACTCTTCATCAGCTGTCAGTCAGTGATGCAGCACATCCAGTATAAAGAGCAGCAGGGACTTCAGTGCTGGGACTGTACTAGGACTCATTGTTGCTTCACTTTTTCTAATCTTTGGATTTTTATTGAAGTTGATGAAAATGTTTTTCCCTCCTAGTTTGAGTTTGGACTTTCATTCATTAGAAGAACCTTGGTGTGTCCACTCTGAGCTCTGTAGGAACCCCAACAACAAGCCCAACAATCCAGATGGACGGTTCCAGCTGTTAACTGGAGGAATTCCATCCAAACATCTGCTCTCACTAAATTCTTCCTCACCTACAGACTGTGTTCTTCACTGCTTTAAACTTGGAAACGAATGCAGTCATTGGTCTGCGTGCTGCTTTGTTCAGAGAGCTGATTGGCTGTTGACAGTGTTTGATCAGAGCGTGTCAGCTGTTACTATGGTGACCATAAAGGTCAGAAACAGGAAGTGTTTGTGTCCAATCCTGAAGCCTGTCACCATTCTCCTCTCACAGCTTCACTGAGAAGCTGCAGCTTTACAGGAAACACTGGATCTTTGTTTCATACTGACTGTGTTTAGTACAATACTGCTGACAGCACCACCCACTCACTCCATCACTCTACTTACACCAGAGTCTCCAGTCTGTAGTCTGGACTCTGCTGAAGATCAGACAGCTGCTTCACTCCTGAATCCTGCAGGTTGTAGTTGTAGCTCAGGTCCAGCTCTCTCAGATGGGAGGGGTTGGACTTCAGCGCTGCTGCCAGATAATCACAGCTGATCTTTGACAAACCACAGTCCCTCAATCTGTATAAAGAATGAAAGATGTAAGTTTATTAGACAAAGTGTGAGCTTGAAATCATTCAGTGTTTCATCATCTGTTCAGAGCTGAAGAAGGTTCAGAATGTAGAAGTTTAGAAAATGGAAACTCCAAACAGCTGAAGCCAACAGGAAGCAGCTTCAAACAGGAAACTGTGCAGAGTTTCAGACTATATGTCCTGATGCAGCCAGTTGGATTTTGGAGATTTGAATCTCTGTTCTGTGACTAAGTCCTTGAATCATTTCTTCCAGTTGGTCCAACAAGACAGACTAAGTGTTGGACATGTGTTGTGGCTCCATTAGGGGAGCTTCTAAATGTGATGTGATGGCCCCTCTGGGTCTGTCAGGTCACAGCACTGAAGAGAGCTCAAACTGGGCACACAGTTGTTCCAGTCTGGACCAAAGACTCTATACTGGGACTGAGGGACTGCTTTGACTGCACCCACTGGGACTTTTTAAAGGCTCATGTTCTCACTTAGATCATCGATATCTACTTACATTTCTTTCTGGGAAAAATGGGGATTACTTTGGAAACAGGAAGTATTTTCCCCAATAAGCAGCCCTGGATTAGTAAATCACTCCAACATGTTCTCAGGCAGAAGAAGCTGTCTTGTTATGAGGGAGAGAAGAAAAAGATTGAGGCACAGAAACTTGTTGAAAGAGAGATAAAGCAGCTAAAATCAGGTGTAAAAGTAAAGCAGAGGATGAGCTGAATAAAGGACACTCAAGGCTGGCTTGGAAAGGAATGAAGTCCATGGTGGGGATGCAGAACAAGGAGCAAAGATGAATGTGATGCTGAATCAGCAGAAGACTTGGACTCATTGGATTCCAGCTTTGATATCATTGATTTCAATGAAGAGCTTTGTGATTGTAGCAAAGGGCTGGTAGCTCTGAGAGTCCCACTGATGAGGTGTTTGTGTGGAAATCTCTTAGTGGGACCAAAGAGAGAAAAAGCCCTGGTCCTGATGCTGTGGGAGGGAAATGATTGAAGTGTGCTGTGAGGAACTGACTGGGAGATCTTCACACATTTTCCCGTCCTCCTTGGAACAACAGGAAGTTCCCAGCATATGGAAACAAAGGTTAAGTGTCCTATGGCACTCAGTGATGATGGTGCTGTGGCCCCACCACCTCCACCTCTTTGTAAAGGAACTAACTGTAATCTGAAGCTTCAAATGGAAGTAAGACTTCCTCCACTAGGTGGCAGTGTCTGATGAGAAAGTGTTAGTGGAGCTGGCCTGGAGTCAGAAACAGGAAGATGCAGGATTTGGGCTGAAATGGGGAAAAGTGGTTCGCACTAGTGCCTTAAAGCAAGAAGGTTGTAGGTTGAAGCTTGTTGGCCTTTCTGTGGAGGTTGGATGTTCTCCCACAGTCCAATGAAATGCTGCTTAGGTTCATTGGTGCTTCTAAATTGGCTGTAGGTGTGGATGTGAGAGAGTGCTTCTCTGTCTCTCTCTGTTGGCCCTGTGATGGACTGCTCACCTGTGCAGGTGGACCACGCCTCTTGCCCTATGACAGCTAGGGCACAGGCTGCAGCCCTGTGAGCCTAAGCTGAATAAACAGTTAGCAAAAATGATCCATAGATGGCCTGAAATCCCCCAGTTAGCAGTTTGGTAGATAGCTATGACATGCTAATCCCATCCAGCAGCTGTATTCTACCTGTAAGCTGATCCCTGCTGAGCCAAAGCACTTTTTCATATACAAATTACAACCTTTAATAGAAACCTATTGGTCAGCATCTTATTAGCCTGCTGTTAGCTTCATTCCACAGAAAACTGAAAGAAACTAACAGAGTTGATAAAGAATAAAGAGAAATGTGCTGATTTAAAGCCTTTGAAGTGCTTCAGATGATCTCTGTCCACTTCTGTCCACTCATTCATTCATGTAAGCTTTCTAATGCAGCTTTGATCTTCACAGTCTGCTTCATGAAACTCATTCTAACCCTGAATGTCAGAGTGTTCCTCCTTCTCTTTCCCATCATTCATGCTGGCAGTGGAGGAGATTTGGATGTTGGACTGTGTTTTGGATGATGTGTGTATGTTTGTGTTGGACTGCTGTCTGTAAAGCAAACGCACATTTTGCTTTGGATTTCAGTGTCAGACAGACTTTAAGGTGGAATGAAGAGTTTGAGAGTTTCACAGTGAATTATCCAGTGGAGGATTTTTCTTCTTCTTTGAAGGTTTGAAATGTGAACATTGTTCTGCTGCAGTCAATGGACTAAACCAGAGAAGAAGAAAACAGACTTTACCATGAAGATCCTCAGTGTGGATCAGTATAATATCAGCCTGATGTCTGCAGTTTAGTGTCAGCACAACTTTCACATCATATTCATCTCAGCACAACTAAAACATGCTGACTGACCTCAGAGTTTCAAGTCCACATCCTGGACTCTCCAGGAAACCACACAGATGCTTCACTCCTGAATCCTGCAGCTTGTTGTTGAAGCTCAGGTCCAGCTGTCTCAGATGGGAGGGGTTGGACTTCAGTGCTGCTGCCAGATAATCACAGCTGATCTCTGACAAATCACAGTCCATCAATCTGTATAAAGAATGAAAGATGTAAGTTTATTAGACAAAGTGCTTGAAACCATTCAGTGTTTCATCATCTGTTCAGAGCTGAAGAAGGTTCAGAATGTAGAAGTTTAGAAAATGGAAACTCCAAACAGCTGAAGCCAACAGGAAGCAGCTTCAAACAAACACAACAAGAGAAAAAACTCTGAATGTTTCACATTAAAGTCGTACATTTCTCATAAAAACAGGACAAAGACTTGAAAAAGTCGTGTTTTTCCTTCCAGGAACCACAAGGCTTCACTTTTAAAGGTGAAGTGTGAAAGAAATGGACATATTTGAAGTCCAACACCTTTTTCCAGTCACATTATTAAAGCACACAAACTACAAGCTCATTTTCATTGCAACAAGTCATCTTCTGACCTGGACTAACAACACTGGTCTCTATGTGCAGCTGGCTGTGAGACCAGTGCTCAGGGAGCGTCTACAAAGTGCAACACTGAAAGAACATCACACACTCATTTGCTTCCAGCACTTTCACACAAACATCTACTGTCATTATTGTCACCAAACTCTGTGGATCCTTTATTGCAAATTCAAATGGGATCAAATGGTCAGACAAAAGAGGGTTATGAGGAAATATGATGAAATGTTGTGTATTAGCAGCAAGTTATTGAATCATTTTCCTCAGAAACCAAACAAAATGATTGACAAACATGTTTTTACAAACTCAGTGTTGGACTTGGATCAGCAGGATAAGCTGATGTTTAAAGGCATTTGAGTCTCGCTGTATGAGAGTCCAGTTATTACTCAATATTTATGGATGATGTTCTTTCAGTGTTGCACTTTGTAGACGCTCCCTGAGCCTCACAGCCAGCTGCACATGGACCAGCTGACATTACCCAGCATTAGAGGCGGGTGTAAAAAAATGGATTTTCCTATTTAAATGGTTTTAATTTGAATAAAGCGATGTTGATTCATTCAATCCTGAATCGTTTTTTAATATAAATGTATTTTGCCAGAATCTCAGGTTAAAGCTCCCAAAAGTATTTCAACAACAAGCAAACAGATAAAACAGTAAATGAGAGCAGCTAAACACACAAAGATGGAAACACAGAGCGTGGATCGTTCACTCGACGGCACGTACACGGACACGCCGTCGGGGCTGAAAGTGGACAGCTCACAGATCCTGAAGCTGCAGGTTTCATCTGTCTCCAACCAAAACTGACTGAACCAGCAGCAGAAGAAGATCCAAACTACGCTTTACGTTTGATGAACATCGTCATGAATTCTCTCTGACTTTGACGTTTACTTCCTGCACAGCTCTCTCTCTCTCAGTGTACTTCAAGAACAGTTTACCTTCAAAAATCTGTTTCCTGCATTATTCACTGCTTATTACGCACCAGTCTGCTGTTGTGTTCACTGCTGTCGGCCTCCAAAAACAAAGCCTCATTTCTCCTGTTCAATACTGAAGAAATTTAAACCTTTTAAAATGATGACAGATTACAAACTCTCAGCTGTGTCTGTAATCAAACCTCTGTAACTTTGCTTCCCTTCAGCAGCATCAGCTCATGTTCACATGTTGATTCATGGTTTGCTTCAGTTTTTGATGGACTGCAGAATATTTTGAAGGTTATCTGCTATAAAAAGCCAGAACAGGAAAATCTGCTTCATGTGTTTCTGTTTGATCCTCAGTGACTTTGACACAAAGGCCTCTGCTGTGATGATCACACCTCTGATCAAGTCTCACAGTGTCAGCTTTGTTTTTATACATATGGATATGTGCTGATAAATGATCAGAGTTATAATATTTCCCACTGTCTGCTGTGTGCCGTGACCTTTGACCTGCTAAAGACAGTCAGCTGTGGATTATTCATTGTTGTGTCTGATACTTAGAACTGTGAGGAAGAACACTACACAGTTAATCAGGGTCCCCTCTCTCTGAATCAGGAAAGGTGGGCAGGCCGCGTGTGGGCCGCGGGCCATACGTTGAGTCTCACTGTTTGAAATGTGAACATTGTTCTGCTGCAGTCAATGGACTAAACCAGAGAAGAAGAAAACAGACTTTACCATGAAGATCCTCAGTGTGGATCAGTATAATATCAGCCTGATGTCTGCAGTTTAGTGTCAGCACAACTTTCACATCATATTCATCTCAGCACAACTAAAACATGCTGACTGACCTCAGAGTTTCAAGTCCACATCCTGGACTCTCCAGGAAACCACACAGATGCTTCACTCCTGAATCCTGCAGGTTGTAGTTGTAGCTCAGGTCCAGCTCTCTCAGATGGGAGGGGTTGGACTTCAGTGCTGCTGCCAGATAATCACAGCTGATCTCTGACAAATCACAGCTCCACAATCTGTATAAAGAATGAAAGATGTAAGTTTATTATACAAAGTGTGAGCTTGAAATCATTCAGTGTTTCATCATCTGTTCAGAGCTGAAGAGGGTTCAGAATGTAGAAGTTTAGAAAATGGAAACTCCAAACAGCTGAAGCCAACAGGAAGCAGCTTCAAACAAACACAACAAGAGAAAAAACTCTGAATGTTTCACATTAAAGTCGTACATTTCTCATAAAAACAGGACAAAGACTTGAAAAAGTCGTGTTTTTCCTTCCAGGAACCACAAGGCTTCACTTTTAAAGGTGAAGTGTGAAAGAAATGGACATATTTGAAGTCCAACTCCTTTTTCCAGTCACATTATTAAAGCAGACAAACTACAAGCTCATTTTCATTCCAACAAGTCATCTTCTGACCTGGACTAACAACACTGGTCTCTATGTGCAGCTGGCTGTGAGACCAGTGCTCAGGGAGCGTCTACAAAGTGCAACACTGAAAGAACATCACACACTCATTTGCTTCCATCATCCAACCTGAAGAGGAAACAGAGACGCCTCCCCTTCAAAGTAAAAGCTGCTCCTTTTGGACACAGTATCAAAGAAAGTCTACAGTATAACATTGAAAACACAGAACAAAGTTTTGGTTGTTTTAAATTGTGCAGAAATGAAACTACACTAAGCTCAATTATGTGACAGACATTTCATCCCATGTCAGTTTGGCCTCATCCTGGGCCGGATTATCCAGCACACACTCTGACCACAGGCCCAGGGGCCACGCACAGCTGGGCTCCATCCAAAAGACAGAAAACAAACCAACACAATAATAAAAAGCACCATGTGATCTTCTTACATCTTCAAGACAAACATAGTAAAAACATGAGCATATTTGTTTCCTGATAAAATGATGTGACAGGTAGAACAGAGTAAAGTGGTGGTGTTACAGCCTTTCTCCCCTCTGCTGCCGAGGCTGTTAGTCTCTCCCAAACTCAGCTACAGGACTTCCAAATGAATGAAAGCAGCAGAAGTGGCTTTACAAATGAAAGAGGAAGAGGAGAAGAAGAGGAGAGGGAGGCCACCCTGACCATCACTCCAGCTGAAAACATCACACTTCCATTAAAGTTGGTGAGGAAATGTTGAGCAGGATGAGCTGCTGGCTAATCTGGAGGCTGTAGCAGCAGCTCACAGTCACAGTGGATTTCCACTCATGAAAAAGCTCTGGCTGCTTCATTTCTCATCTCATATCAGAGACTTTAATGCTTCACTGAAGCTGTACTGTGATGCTTCCATATTCCAGTGAGGCCTCCATAATGATTTCAGCTGTTCTGTACACACACTGTGTGCCCTGTATGGCTCAAAGTCTCTGCAGCCTGTTTTTATCTGCTATCATCAGATCTTCATCATCCTCATTCACATCCCTCACACACTCTACAGCCTCATCAGCACTGACTTCATCTTCACTGACTGATGGAGCACAACATGAACCTGTGGAGGCTGAAAAGCTGTCCTGTCAAACATCTCCCCGTCACCACTCCACTTCTGTCAGCCTTTAAATGAACCCTGCTCAAGTCTGTCACTTCTGTTTGGAGCCAAAAGGAAAAACTGTTGTTCAGTCGTTTGGAAAGACAACATTTCTGAAAGCACTCAAACTTCTTCACATTTGTCTTCAGACACATCCTGAACATTTAGGAACTAAAGAAAGTTTCAAACATCAAAGACCTGAAATATAGAAAAACAACAACAGCCGCAGTCAGTGAACTCACCTCAGAGTCTCCAGTCGACAGTTTGGACTCTCCAGTCCAGCACACAGAAGCTTCACACCTGAATCCTGCAGGTTTTGGTTTCCACTCATGTCCAGCTCTGTCAGATGGGAGGGGTTGGACTTCAGAGCTGAGGCCACAACTTCACAGTGAGACTCTGAGAGTCGACACCAAGTCAGTCTGTGATGATAGAAAATATAAAATGTGTTATTATAAAAGCAGAAAATCTGCATTATAAACACAGACTGAATATATATGAAGACAAAACCGAGTGAGGTCATAATCTGATGAATCTGCTCTTCACATCTGTGCTTCAGCTCCTCTTACTGTGTTTGACATGACACAACGATTGAGTCTCTCTCAGACCTGCAGACTTTTAATGAGAATCTTTGTTTGGCTTTAATCTGCAGATGAAGGAGGAAGATGGTGTCACATTTAGGCTTCCATAATGTCCACAGTCTGTCACTGAGATCTGATCCAGAGTCAGAGTGAAGACACACATTTGGACTGTTTCCTGTTTTGACTCCAGAACATTTTGAATGAGTTCAGCTCAGTGAAGAGTTCCAGCTGGAAAGATGATCTCTGTTTGCTACCTGCTGTCAGGTACGACTGTTCACGTCCACACGCAGGAAAAACCTGCTGACTGTTACCAAACGGAGCAGAAATCTCATCACTGGACAATAATGATGAATGAACTCAGAGCTGCTGATATCAGATCTGATTTCAGGGGAACTAAACACAGAAATGATTGGCTCATTTGAGCTTTCTGAGCCATTATCTGCTGGTGTGTCGCTAGTTGGCAGAAAATGATTTGTATTCCTGTTCAGGGCTTCAGTGTTTATGAGTCCAGATCCAGATGACAGCAAGTCAAAATGATGTTACCTGTCTGTGTCCAGCAGCAGCCTGTATTCACTTTGAATATTGTTATAACCTGACATGGATCAGTTTGTCTTTGATTGGTTTGTAAATGAGCAGAGTGAAGCTGACCCCCCACCCACTTGAAACGTAAAGGCAAATAGGCGGAGCGGTTAGTGCTACGTTTGTGCAGATTTGTGCAGGTAAAATTAGCGTTTGTGCTGCTACGGTTTTAAAGATATTAATGAAAATGTAAAGGTCAACCAGCCCCCCCACATTACCCAAATCCAACAAAAGTGGTATCAAACGTTTGTGCTACGTTTGTGCTGGTTTGTGCTGCAAAGATTTTCGTTTGTGCTGCTATCATTTTAAAGATATTAATAACAATTTCTAGAGGTCATCAGAGGTCAACCAGCCCCCCCACATTAATTAAATCAAACAAAATGGGTGTCAATCAACTGTGCTACGTTTGTGCTGGTTTGTGCTGCTAAAATTTTCGTTTGTGCTGCTTCTGTTTTAAAGATATTAATGAAAATGTAAAGGTCAAAAGGTCAACCAGCCCCCCCACATTACCCAAATCCAACAAAAGTGGTATCAAACGTTTGTGCTGGTTTGTGCTGCAAAAATGTTTGTTTGTGCTGCTAACATTTTAAAATGTTTAATAAAATAACGTCTTGATGCGTGCTTAATCATCCAGGTAAGTAAATCCCAAAAGGTTGATTCTGTTCATCTGGACATTTTCAGTTGGAGAAACGTTTCGTCACTCATCCAAGTGACTTCTTCAGTCTCAGCTGACTGTAGGTTTCCCCAACCATATAAACAGTACATTTGCATAGTGAAGGAAACTAGCGCCACTGAATGAACAATGTGGCGAGGGGTTAATTCCATGATTGTTAGTATGCAAATTCTTATGACCATTGATCAATGACAACTAATCAAAGCCTATTGATCAATGGCCATGAGTACCATTCACAGAAAGTGGGGAATGGCTACAATCACAGCATTGTAGGATGGCGAAAGATCAACCTTTTGGGATTTACTTACCTGGATGATTAAGCACGCATCAAGACGTTATTTTATTAAACATTTTAAAATGTTAGCAGCACAAACAAACATTTTTGCAGCACAAACCAGCACAAACGTAGCACAAACGTTTGATACCACTTTTGTTGGATTTGGGTAATGTGGGGGGGCTGGTTGACCTTTACATTTTCATTAATATCTTTAAAACCGTAGCAGCACAAACGCTAATTTTACCTGCACAAATCTGCACAAACGTAGCACTAACCGCTCCGCCTATTTGCCTTTACGTTTCAAGTGGGTGGGGGGTCAGCTTCACTCTGCTTTGTAAATGTCACTGTTTCCATTGGACCTGAGTGACGTACAAAGACAGAGAGGGAGAGAAAGGAGAGAGAGGATGGAGACAGCAAAGAGAGAGCAAACACAAACAGGTGAGAGTGGACAGGTGACCAAGGTCAGCAACCAATCAGAGAGCTTCTGTTTGACCCACAGTCACTGATGATGACTGCACATAACCAAGCAGTGTGTTACTCTGATATCAAATATGGATCCTGCTCTTATAATAATGATCATCAGATGATGTTATTGTGTTATTTTGTAGCTGAATACGATGTTTGTGTGATTATCAGTGAAAGAAGCAGTGAGGAGAATGGAGAGAGAGAGAGGACAGAGGGTGAAGTTAGAAACACTAAAAGGATTTTTCATGGATTTCATGGATGATTTGAGTGATTTCCAGCAGGACACTTAAACATGTCAGTGGACGTCCTAAAGAACATATTCACTGATATGAAACGTGTCATTGAACAGGTTTAATATCAGTGGAAACATGGTGGAAACAGCTGTGACTGCATGGATGTGACACACTTCAAATCTGTTCTCCACTCTTGGATTTGGGATCCATGGAGCTGCTGCTGAGTCTGTACAATAAAGGAATGGTGTGGAAGGTTGCAGCGTACGGACACAAACACTTTGTGGTTACAATCTGATTTTATTTTCAACATTAAACTACTAACCTACACTGATCAATGATGTTAATGATCACATCTGGACTCACCCAGCCTTTCTGCAGTTCCTCACAGCTGGAATCAGTCTCTGTCGTCCCCACTCTGATGTGTTGTACTTCAGCAGGTCCAACTCATCCAGAACCTCCTCTGACATCTGCAGCATGAAGGCCAGAGCTGAGCACTGGATCTCAGAGAGTTTCTTCTCTGATCTGTTCTCTGACTTCAGGAACTCTTGGATCTCCTGAAATAATGAGAGGTGGTTCATCTCCATCAGACAGTGGAAGATGTTGATGCTTCTGTCAGGAGAGATTTCATCACTGTTCATCTTCTTCAGGTTGTTGATGACTCTCTGGATGGTTCCTGGACTGATCTCTGTCTGACCCAGCAGACCTACTAAGAGTCTCTGGTTGGACTCCAGACAGAGGCCATGAAGGAAGCGAACAAACAGGTCCAGGTGGCCATTTTTACTCTGGAGGGATTTCTCCATGGCTCTCATCAGCAAATCATCAGAAAATGAAATGTAATAGTAAGGATCATCTGGATTATTTTCCAGGAAGTTCTTCAGCACCTCTGTCTTCCTGTTGGTGTGACAGTGGAACATGTAGACTGCAGCCAGAAACTCCTGGATGCTCAGATGAACAAAGCAGTAGACTGGTTTCTGGAAGATCACACACTCTCTTTTGAAGATCTCTGTACAAACTCCTGAGTACACCGAGGCCTCTGTCACATCCAGACCACACTGCTCCAGGTCTTCTTGGTAGAACATGATGTTTCCTTTCTCCAGATGTTCAAACGCCAGCCTCCCCAGCTTCAGAAGAACTTCCCTGTCAGCCTCCGTCAGCTCCTGTGGACTCGTCTCATGTCCCTCATGGTACTTGTTCTTCTTCCTCTTTGTCTGAACCAGCAGGAAGTGTGAGTACATGTCAGTCAGGGTCTTGGGCAGCTCTCCTCTCTGCTCTGTAGTCAACATGTGCTCCAGAACTGTAGCAGTGATCCAGCAGAAGACTGGGATACTACACATGATGTGGAGGCTCCTGGATGTCTTCATGTGGGAGATGATTCTGCTGGACAGCTCTTCATCACTGAATCTCCTCCTGAAGTACTCCTCCTTCTGGGCGTCAGTGAAGCCTCGTACTTCTGTTAGCCTGTCAACACATGTAGGAGGGATCTGATTGGCTGCTGCGGGTCGGGAAGTTATCCAGACGAGAGCCGAGGGAAGCAGATTCCCCTGGATGAGGTTTGTCAGCAGCTGGCTGACTGATGACTTCTGTGTGACATCAGACAGCAGCTTCCTGTTGGTGAAATCCAATGAAAGTCTGCTTTCATCCAGGCCGTCAAAGATGAACAAAAGCTGAGAGACAGCCAGCTTCTCTGCTGTAACCTTCTGTAATGTTGGATGGAAAACATGGAGCAGCTCCAGAAGACTGTACTGCTCATCTCTGATCAGGTTCAGCTCCCTGAATGAAAGCAGAACCACCACACTGACATGTTGGTTCTCCAAGCCCTCTGCCCAGTCCAGAGTGAACTTCTGCACTGAGAAGGTTTTTCCAACACCAGCCACGCCGTTGGTCAGAACCACTCTGATGGGTCTCTGTTGGTCAGGTAAGGCTTTAAAGATGTCCTGGCACCTGATTGGAGCGTCATGGAGGGCGTCCATCTTGGAAGCTGTCTCCAGCTGCCTCACCTCATGTTGGGTATGAACCTCTTCACTCTGTCCCTCTGTGATGTAGAGCTCAGTGTAGATGGTGTTGAGGAGGGTTCTACTTCCTGTTTCATCACTTCCTTCAGTCACACGTTCACATCTCCTCCTCAGACTGATCTTATGTTCATCTAAAACCTCCTGCAGACCAACATCTGCTGAAAGAAAGAAAAACAATGAGACTAAAGAGAAAGAAAACTCTTCAATGTCTGAACAACACAAGAAGTCCAGTTTTCAGAAATGAGTCCATCAGCAGACAGATGTTCAGTCTTACTTTGTACACAGCTGCTCTGACTGGCTGTCTGCAGTCCAGCTCTGCTTCTGGATCTTTCTCCACACTGTGCAGAAGCTCTGATGGTGACACAGAAAAGTCAAAGTGGAGATACTTCTGTCCACCTTTGATTAGACTCATTATAAAAAGGAAAACAAAGTTTGAACACAGTCATGTTTCCAGTTCACTGACTTACATTTATTCCATGGACACTCACTCTAACCTGAACCACAGCTACAACCCAACATTGTTGAGGCCTCATCTCCTCCTTTGCTGACTGTAGAGCTTAAATATGCAACAACCAACAAATAAAAGAATTTGGTTCATTTCAAAGAAATTCACACGGTGACCAAGTAAAGTAACCGTAGTAAAGGAGACAACATCCCGTTGATGGTGGGATTATTTGAAAGATTTGCTTTAGTCACGTCACCAAATGCAGTTGAACCACCCGTGGATCCATGTTTGACCATTCTACCACTCTGAGCTCTGCTTTTGAATCATTTTATTATTATCATCATTCATTTATTCATTCTTTGGAGGGGGGCTATTTCCTAATGCCGCCCTAATAAGCTGATGTTCAAGGGGAAATATAACAGAAACTCTTTCAGTGTTATTCATTAATAAATTAACAGATAAACTGTGAAGAAGAAAAAACTGAGATTTAAAGGAGAGAGTGAGAAACTTGATCATCCATCCTCATAATACATGTTTATCAGTATCTGCTGTGACCATACTGCAGTAATAACTACAAGTCTACATTTCTGTGACTGTTGATCAATCACAGCAGGAATCTGAGCTCATCTCTGCACACAGAGCAGCTTCAGCTCTGGGATAAACTGCTCGCTTCACGTCCTTCTCAGCTCACAGACACTCATCCTGATGTTTTCCTTTAACATTTGATGGTATAATTCATCTGAGTTTACACTTTATCTGCATAAATACAGAAAAACAGACCCAAACACCAGAAACCATCAGTTTCACCATGTAGAATATATTGTTGTTTCCTTGCTTTTAATTCAGAGAAAAACTCTGATTTGGATTTTCTCTGTTCTCTTTGCCACAGCCCATCCCAGCAGCAGCTGAAGCAGCTGAGTGTCACAACACTGAATAACACTTTAGGAGGAACGTCTTGATGCATTCTCAATCATCCAGGAAAGTAAATCTCCAAAAGTGGATTCTGTTCATCTGGACGTACATAAATGTGTACCAGCTGGACTTTTGTCAAAGCTGGAAAGGCTCCTAAAGAAAGCTCCAGCCGATCCAGGTGAGAAGGACAACCGCTGCCCTGTAGTGATCCTGTAGTGATCCCGTATGTGTCAGGAGTATCGGAACAGTTGAGATGCATTTTTTCTAAACACCGGGTCTCTGTGGCTTTTAAACCCCAAAACACGCTGCACCAAAAACTGGTCCACCCCAAGGATCGGGTCCCCCGACACAAACAGAGTAACATAGTGTACGCTGTTAAGTGCAGGACGATTGGCAGGATTTATACATCGGGGAAACCAAACAACCTCTGGCTACAACACAGAAGAGCCACCTCGTCAGGCCAGGACTCTGCAGTCTATTTACACCTACAGGCCAGTGGACACTTTTTCAAGGATGAGGATGTACACATCCTGGACAGGAGGAACGCTGGTTTGAGGGCGGAGTCAAAGAGGCCATTTAGGTGAAAAGGGAAAGACCATCTGTGAATCGAGGAGGGGGCCTAAGGGTACATCTGTCACCATCTTACATGCTGTGATTGCAGCCATTCCCCAAATCTCTTTGAATGGTACTCATGACCATTGCTCAGTGGGTTTTGGTCAATGGTCATGAGAATTTGCATAATTAAGATTAAGGAACTGACCTCCCAGCCCTTTGTTCCTTCAGTGGGCTGGTTTCAGTCATTATGCAAATATCCTGTTTATACGATTGAAACCTGCAGTCAGCTGAGACTGAAGAAGTCACCTGGATGAGAGACGAAATGTTTCTCCCACAAAACGCTACGTCCAGATGAACTGAATCAACTTTTGGAGAAAGAAGTTGAATCAGTATTTCAGCTTTAAGAGGGTATTTTAACACAAACATCAGTCCTTCTACTTCAGTATGTTTGCCACTTTGTTTACGCCTAAATTAACTTTACTGTTAACGAGTTTTCATGTTTCTGTAATCCACCAGTGTGCTCATGCTTTTTTAATTGAAAACATATTTTTAATGATCAAATATAATTATGTTTGTTATTTGTGGATTTTAAATGTCCTTGACAGAGACAGATGATGATCATTATCCTGCACTGTGGTCTCAGGTTTGGTCGAGCTAGCACAAAGAATAGCTATGTTGAACTTCCTCCTGGGATCTACACTAAGAAGTGAGTCCAACATTAGCAGGGTCTCTTTCCTTTATCTGGATTCACTTTAGCATTCACAGTCACGTGAAGCTTGTTATTAACTCGATAAGTCAACCCAGGGTTTCAGCTGAGCGCTCACATGAAACACATGGTGTTGGCAGCATCTGATCAATCATATTCATGGAGACGTGTATCAGCAACAGAGCAGCTGAGTTTGCAGAAGGAAGTCAAACTAAACCACAGGAACAATATGAGGAGATTACACACATAATAAAATACTAGCAGTAACACAGCTGCTGCAGACAAATCAGTCGTGTGATCGTGTGTGAGAGGAGAAGGACTGTAAAGGAGTTTGGTGTTAAAAGCTCTGTATGAATGTGGGAGACTTTGAAGGGCTTTAAAAAGGCCAATATAAAATAAAAGGCAGCAAAACTGCTGAGTGTGAAAGTCACCAGACTTATCAGACCTCTGTGATTAAGACCTGTAAGAACACCTGTTTGTACTTGTTGGCATTATATCAAACACACACGTATATTAAGCCTTTGTTTGAACTCTGGTTGAATTTGTTACTTTCAGACTGTGAAACATCACAGAGGCTGCAGCTGCAGATCTTTTATTCACCTGGAAATTTACTTTAAATGTTAGATGGAAAATGTATTGCTCAGTTTAACCAAAGTAAGAACAAGAATCCATAAACCTTCATAAAGACAAACATCTCCCAGAACATTGAGCTGCTGAAGTGTCACTGAAGGGAAAAACTATTTGTCCTCCTCCATCCAGCAACACCTGAAACACCTGAGTGGAAGCTCCTCCCTACACTGTGTTTGAAGCAAAGCACAAAGGAGACACCTGCTGGAGCAGCTGGAGTCCTACAGACACTCAGCCTCTTCACTACACAAACACCTCCTACAACATCCACTCTTTCCACTCTGACTGCTGTGTTTGTGGAAACACTCCAACACACACCGCTTCACATACCAACATAGAAATGTGTGTGAAAAAGAGCTGAGCTGATATTAAACATGAGGATTTATTCAAAAATACAGAGTCAGGAACAACATCTAGACACACATTACCTCTCAGCAGCAGAAGAACAGCCTTTAAAGTTTATATAAAAATCCTTCGACATGTTGCTCTTTAAGGAAACACAGCTGGGTTCAGGTCCAGGAGATTCTGGCCTCTTATTGATCCTAAAAGAAAAAGAATAAATGTAACAGCTTCATGAGACAGGAAGGAAAAACTGGAAATATTAAATTAAAGAAATGATGAACAATCTCATAAAAATAATGTACTTACTCTTTGTCACATAACAGTCTTTTCTTAAAATCTATACCGATATCCTTCGACACGTTGCTCTTTAAGGAAACACAGCTGGGTTCAGGTCCAGGTTCTGGATTAGTTTCAGGGTTATGTCCAGCTGAGCCTGGTACGCCCCACAGCTCTGGGCTTTAAAACAACACACACAGAGGTATGAGTGTGAATAATGATGGAGCAGTGATGTGAGTGCTGAGCTGTGACATGGAGAAGAGTCATGGACAGTTAGAGATGGTCATCTCACCTCTGAGCTTTGGTCTGGCTCTCATGTTCCCCACACAGAGTGCTTTTAGAGGGAGGGACTCCCTCCTCTCTGTCCTCACACTGATCCATGCTGCTGAAAACGTCCAGATGAACAGAATCAACTCTTTGGGGATTTACTGGATGATTGAGCATCAAGACACTTTTTAATATTTTACTAATTTCTGAAGCTTTTTACCAACTTTGTTCAAATTGGTCTGCTGTCATTTTATTGTTGACAAAAAGAGACTTTGAGTTTGAGTGTTGACGTTTCCATGTGGGACTGTTGCTGCAACACCAGGATGTTACTACAGAATACACTTTATATTGTGAGCACTTGGATGTTAGTCCAGTGGTCCTAAACTGACACACCTGCACCTGGATTCATTCTGACCAGATTTTAGCCCAACAGTGTTTCATACTTAATACATCAGACACAAACTCTGCAGCTGTCATTGTGTGCAGTGTGTGTGCAGTGTGTGTGCAGTGTGTGTGCAGTGTGTGTGCAGTGTGTGTGCAGCGGGTCACTGTGTCCTATGAGTGTTATACTACAATAAACAGAGCCTGACCGCGGGCATAAAGAGGGCAAAAACCCACTTATGCTCTAAAGATGAAGTTCTGTTTCTCTTCAAATGAGCCTCAGAGCATGTGGAGGGTCATTGAACGCATCACAGATTACCTCAAGAACAACAGGCTGAAGAACATAAAAACAAACGCAGAGTTTCTGTCTGACGGTTTGAACATGAAACAGGAATTATTGAGCAAAAACGGCCAGTTTACTAATTTATGATCAATCATCAACGCATTCACCTACAATACACGAATGAACATCAGCAGTTAAACTGAAAATAACCTGCATACAAATACGACAGCAGACTATAGCGAACGAGCAGAGAAATGCATTTTATAGATGAAGTGTTGGCAGCGACTCTTAGGACAGCCCTGTCTCACTGTCAGCAGTTAAACAACATCCACACACTGGAAGCCCGTTTGCGTCACTAAAAAAAAGAAGGATCCAGAACTCGAAATTTCGACTTATTTTATCGTAATTTCGACTTATTAACTTGGAATTTTGAAAAAACGAACTCAAAATTAAGAGTTAGTGCTGTCAATCAGTCATTTACGTGAATGACGTAATTTCCTTGTTACCCGGAAGCTGAAGCCCTCAGCTACAAATGCTACAGCTAAGACACCAGAATAACAGCCAGTCATAAATGCACAAGTCGCTGATTATTGTCTGTGTGGCTTCACAAATGATGAAATCCTTCTGTTATCAGCTGAATCACATGGCGTTAATATCAGCTAACGTACTCTCGAAAGCGCAGGTTTGTTGCGATGCGGGTTTGAGTGCGCATTGTAGCTGGATTACTGATTGGCAGAACTAACTCGACATTTCGAGCTACTTTTCTCAAAATTTTCGAGTTATAAGTCGAAATTTCGAGAAGGGATCCTTTTTTGTGGCGGAAACGGGCTTCCGTAACAGACTGATGGCGGCAGGAGAAGCTGCCTACAGACATCAGTCAGTGGATCCACAGTAACATCGAGTTCAGCTGCTGATCATCAACTGTTTCTGTCTCGTTCCCAGACTCTGATCTCACATAAAACGAAGCAGATTTATGCTGAAACTAAGCTGCACACAGCTGATGTCAGCCAGGAAAACAGTACAGACTGCTAACGTTACCTTAACTTCGAGACGATCAACTGCGCCACAACATTCACGAAAGCGAAAGTAAAAGCGACGGAAGGAAACGTCCAGAGAGGCGTTTGAGGGACGGTCAGAGTCAGGAACCTCAGAAACGCATCAGGCTGGAGTTTAATTCTGTTTTCATCTTTAGAAACATCTGGAAATAGTTATAAAAATGCTGCGTAATAAAGAAAAATAGTGTAGATTAGTTTGAGTTGTGTTTAGCTGAGCTGTGTCTTTAATCTGAAGTTCATTTTGTGGAGGAGCAGCAAGACTTTCAGTGTTACTCTCAGAGAAAGCCTCCCAAATGTCTGTTGTCTTAATAGTGGAATTATCTGGAAAATGAACCAGTTCTTATGAGCTGCTTTTCAATATGAGCAGTCAAAGCATTTTATACAGCGTGCTTCATTCACACAAGCACTTCTTTTTCTAACAATGACACTATGATGGATGCATCGGAGAGGAAGTCTGGGTTCCACATCTTGCCCAAGGATACCGTGGCGTGCAGACTGGAGCAGCCAGGGATCAAACCTCCAACCTTCCAGTTAGTAATTCTACCTGCTGAGCTACAGTCTGTACTTCCTGAACATCACACCCTCCTTTTGTTTCTTTATTTCCAGTAGCAACCAGGACCATAATGAACCCTGACTCCAACAGACACTCAGGAGCCACCTGCCCAGTAAGTCACCCGCTAACTGCAACTATCAGAGCCCTGACCTTCTGCAGAGACGAGTCACACTGAACACAGCAAGTGTCCCTGCTCTCAGATACAAAACCTGCCTTTAAAAGTTCAGAGTAATGAAATCAGCAGTTCTGATTCTAGAATCTGTAGTCTCACACACTTTTGTTGTTTTGGTTCACATCGGTTGATATTCTGCTGTAAACAACTAATGAGAACATTTTATAAACCTTTGAGTGTCCATCAGGATCCTGTAGAAACAGCTTCCATCTCAAACACTAAACATCATTATTTACATTCTGTTTATTTATTTTTTTAAAGTCACTCTAGCACAGATTTCTTTAGCCGAATGTCTTTCTGTGTCTTCCATACAAACATTAAACATGCAAACACTCAACACAGCAACACTGAAAGCATTTGAGTGTAACTTTCATTCAAATCAAACTTTATACACAATTACAATAATGGAAAAAAGACAATCTAAATAGTAATACACAACAACCACTGCAGAAATAAATAAAAGAAAACCAAACACAATCCAGACATGAATACACAAATATATTTAAATCTATATATTTATACATTTTAATATGATGTAAAAGAAAACAAATACGAAACCTATCAAACTACCAATATATAAAAAAACAAGACCAGAATCAGAGAGACTTTATTTATCCCCAAGGGCCAATTAACATACAACAGAGCAGCATGACGTTGAAGATAAGCACAATAAAAGTGAGATAATAAATACACAGAATATACAGTTTTAAAATTACACAGTTTTAAAATTAAAGTGACTGAAGGTGAATAAATAACTGTAAGTGACTAAAAGTGAGTAAAGTGTTGGTAGTATAAGAGTGTAGTTTATGTTTCTGTGGGAAATGTTCTTATCAGCTGGAGTTAAAAAGCAGAGCTGCTTTGGGGACAAAGGTGGCGCTCCTCCTCCTCTCAGTCCTGCAGGAAATGCAGCGGAGGCGTCGCCCAGAGGGGAGCCATTGAAATGCAGGGTGAAGAATGTGAGAGGGGTCACTGATGATTTTGGCTGCCTGTCTAAGGGCCTGTTGATGAAAACCTGCCAGAGTTCTGACAGGCAGGCCAATGATTTTAGAGCACACTGATGCTGCAGTCTGTTCCTGTATGAAGGCTGAGGGAGTGGGACCAGCAGGTGATGGAGAAGGTCATGATGCTTTCCAGGAAGGCGTAGTAAAAAGTCATCATGATGGGTGTGCTGACTCCAAAGGAGTTGAGTTTCCTAAGGAGGTTTAGCCACCATGTCCCCTGCATGCTGGTAAGGCCTGGTTAACACACACATCAGCGTGAACAAAGTGGGAAATGTGTTTCTTCTAATTTTGTTACCATTTTTATTTAAGAAAAAAGCATTAAAAGTGCCAGGACACGTGTAAGTAAGTAAATGCCAAACACAGCTTCTTATCATTGCAAACTCTTATGGCTGCAAATGTTTTACAATAAAAGCAAACGTAAGCATTTGTGAAAACAACGAAACAGCTCAATGATTTGCTAAATTTGTACTGTAGCATCCATCCAGAGGGTTTCCCAGGTTTTCACTAATGCTGCTAAAAAAGCTGCATGTACATGTTAGCAGGCGTAACAGGCCCCGGGAGGATGGACAGTGTGCACCAGCTGGTTAGAACAAAGGAAATAATCAAATAAAATCATCGTTTTATTTCATCAGCACACATAAAGGCCAGTTCACAAAAACTGACAAGCATTAGCTAACAGCTAACATGTAAAGGACGTGTGCAGGAGCCTGGATGCAGTTTGTGGAGTTTATATGATGAATATAGTTTGGATTAAAGTTAAAACTATAAAGTTCTGGCTCACTTGCTTAGAGTTGTATTATATGGGAAGCAGTGCTTACAGACTGACATAGTTGGATTTCTTTTGCTTCAAATGTATGCTTTTATTTTGATAGTCTGGCAGAGACAGGAAGTTAGCTGCCTCTCAGTCTCTCTGTTTGAACTGAACTTTGTAAGACTTTGATCCTTCTGGATTCAGGCACGTGTAGCTGCTCTGGACATTTGTACGGAAACATTTAAAACTGGACTCCTGCTGATTTTTGGAGAAACAGGGACTCAGTGGAGCGTCGAGCTGAGGCTTCATTCACTGGAAAGCTACAAAGTGCATTCATTTATCTTAACAAGCAAAGTTGATGTGACTGAAAAAACAAATATTTCTATGTTTCTGAACTTTCATCAGCTTGCTGAGCAGAAAGATCTATGAAGAGTCCAGTCAGTGATTATTACTCATTAGAAGGGAAGATGAAGAATCCTGGTGTTGGAAGCTCACACTGTCTGCACTGTGCATGCAAAGTCCACTGAATGAATGAACCAGTGAATGTAGGAAGTGCCCACTGTTTCTGTAAGTATGGGAGGACCCACCTCTCTCTGCAGACGTCCCTGACACAGGCGGCCCTGGCCAGGATCTGCTCCCACTGGGCGTCCCTCCCCAGCACCACCCTGCTGTCCTGCTGGCTCATTAGACGCTGCAGCTCTGGGTAGACCCGGTCCTTACAGACATGACCAAAGCAGCACACAATCAAAGACAAACAGAAGCTTTGAACACATGAATATGACATTTATAGTAATGCGTTATTATTACAAACCTGTTTTTTCCACAGAGCGGTCATGAGGCGCAGTCCCACTGCTCTTAGCTTGGGGGAGCCGGCCAGCATGTGCAGACTGTGCAGCACGATCGGGAAGCACAGCTGGAATATTACAGCACATATGATCAGAGCCAAGTTTACAAGAGAAACACACGGTTACAGCTGAAGAAGGCAGATGTTAGACGATGACTGCTGGTTTGGAGAGTCCAGCTCACTGACAGAGTGCTTTATACTACAGAGCACTGCATCTATCCCACACAGAGGCTGCTGTGGTGGAGTCCAATCCCAGCTCCTACAAACTGGGTACAAGAACCACTGTCTGTGTTCACACAGAGAAAACTGTGTGGCAGACGTGGGAATTTCTCTTTGCTCCTTTGTCAAAGTGCTAAACATCGAGAGGGGAACATTTCAGTTATTCGCTGTTATTGGTGGATTGTGCTCACAGGCTGGTATTTGGGACACGCGGGTCCCTGGTTTTTAAACTCTAGAAGCCTCCTGGATGAAGAGAAGCTCCTCAGACTACATGACCTGGATGACCCCACAGATAAAAGCTCATATGTGTGTATGATGGACTAAAACACACTGTGAGCGCTCAGATGAAGTAGAAAGGTGCTGCTGATGTTCCAGCCCCGTCTCCAGACGCTCACAGTCAGTACAGGTTCTTCTTAGTCGTGCTGCGTACCTTATGAGTGCCGAGGTTTGGCAGGCTTGTGAGAACAGCGTGAGCCAGGACGGGATTCTTTTCTTTGGTCAGTTTGAACAAAAGAAGCAGCACGAGGGGCGGGACCTGCAGAGGGAAACACCCACATCAGCAAACACACCAACCAAACATCAAATGCACTTTGTCAGACCGTACAGAGGCTGCATCACTGACCTGTACGTGCACACAAACCGACAGCTTCACAGGATGTTCAGCATAAACAGATAGAGCAGGGTTGAGTCTGCCCTTGTGATACTAAATGTGTGGTGCCCATCTTGTACTCTGCAGTCAGTTAAAGCTTCATAGATCACACATGAAGTCCTGACACTTTAGTATGAGACAGGTTACAAATAAGGAAACAGTGAGACAGCATCACGGTCCTTAGGTACACCACGCTGCTGTGCAGTGTCACAGCTTAATTACCACCACACACCTAATGGCACTCCGAGCCTTAACTGTTGCAGAGCGACCGCTTCACCTGCACGGCCCGAGAGCGAGAGGGAGGGGCAAAGAAAATAAAGCTGAGCGATGACACGTTTAATGCTGTCGAGCCAAAAACATCACTTTGAATCAACATCACTGCAGTAAATCATCATTTAGGTTTCATAGTGGTTAGCTTCTGGCTTTTCCTGTAACAAAGACCTGCTGCTGCACGTTTAACATGACAAGTACGAGCGAGCAGAGATCTCCAGAGGACTCAAATATGCCAACAACCTTCAACCAGTGCATCCAAACACCAGTGTGTGCAGCACTCTGGGAGCAATTAGAGCAGAAGGTGAATCCTCTGGGGCCCGGTGCACGCTTGAGTAATGAGGGGTAAACTTCACACTTCATCTGCAGCTAGTGACTCCAACACAAGTCCAGAGAGAGGTCTGTCCCCTTAGAGCACTCCCTAACCTCTCCCTTTATACGGCAGCAGATCAGCAGCAATCACACAGCAGTGACAGCTTTTATCTTCCTGCTGATCTGAACCATTTCAAAGTCATGTGTTGGTGCCAAAACACCAGGTTATCAACATGTGTTTACTGCTCTTAGAAAGACAAACACAAGCTAGCTGCCTCACATACAACATATCTACATGTCAGAGGGAACAACATGCATTACTTTATATTCAGTCCACAGATTTAAGAGAACAGTTGTGTGGGTTATCTACCTGGCAGGGGTCGGCAGCAGCGACAGCCTGGCTTGCTTTCAAAGCCAGCTGGCAGATGTTTTCCTGACCCATGATGATGAGATAAGTCACAATCAGGACAAGAGAGGAGGACAGGCGCTGGCTGGACGACAGGGCGGAGCTGACCGCCAACAGCCAATCGGTCGCTGCTGCTGGATTGTTGGCCACTTTGCGCAGTACCGACAAATAGGGATGGGTATTGATAAGATTTTCACGATTCCGGTTCCATTTTCGATTCTTTATCGATTCTGTTTAAAAAAGGAGAACACTAAGGTCGATTATCTTAGAACTTTGTTTTATATCTTCTCTTTGAACAAGATAGAAATTTAGGAGTAACATGGCCTTACAAACCCAACAGTGAGATCTTAAGAGATCCAGCCTACGGCTCTTCAATGGGGTGTCACAGGGTCCCCAGGAAAAAAATATGTAAATGTAAAATAATAAAATAAATATTCTTCTGTAGCAATAACAAAGTTTAACATAAATTATTCTGTAGCAATTACACAAGAATATCCAGTAATGTCCCTGCCTACAATTAAACACATTCACTTACCGAAAATCGGTGCAAGCCTTTGACCACAAACTGAGTCACTGCTCGGTGACGTTCGTCTGTCCTGCCTGAAAGGAGACGCTACCGGCAGACTGCAGCGAGAACTGCCAGCGTCTGAGCCAGACTCTGTCTCTCTCATCATGGTCACCTAAATGCACAGTGATGGCAGGTTTGTAATAAGGCAGATCGCGCTAACATAATATGCACTGTTAGTTGATTATTTACCTGCCGCATTAACGGGAGAGGACGTGCAAACGTTACCGCTGCTGCTGGGTTGAGATTCACGAGTCCGGAGCGGAATTAAAAACACGACATTCATTTAAAGTTATCGTGTGTTACAATATATATAATATATAATATATATAATATATATAATGTAAAGTTCTTCCTCTCAAACAAATATTCCCAAATGTTTGTCCCAAACAAAGGAAACCAAGATTACCCTTCAGCCATCCACCCACTAACTAAACAACACTTTGGTTTTCTTATATATTTTAATAAGAATTTATGCTTCTTGATGTTATGCAAACGGAATATTTTGCACAAATAGAAATTCTCTTTGAGTTGGACTGAATGAATTTCACTTAACCTGATAATAATATTGATAATAATAACAATTATTTATTACATATACTAAACAATGAGGGGATGAGCAGCATCAGTAAACACATATTGCTTTTGAATACTATTAATATACTAACACAGTAACCCAAGCCCCTCCCCAAACACACCCAGTCCCACCCACCTGCTGTTACCATAACGATAAGCCAGGCTGTACTGTCCACCTGCTACCAGCAGCCTGTTTACTGGCTCCCAAAAACAGGAACAGGTAAGTCAGCACCTGTTCATCTTATCAACAGCTTATTTACTACAATATGTAGAACAGAGTCACTGACCAGTCAGAGCAGCGTGACAGTGCACACACACACACACACACACACACACACACACACACACACACACACACACACACACACACGCAAAACACACACACACGCAAACACACACACACACACGCGCACACACACGAAAACACACACACGCAAACACACACACACACGCACACACACACGCACGCAAACACACACACGCACACACACACGCACACACACTCAAACACACGCACACACACACACACACGCAAACACACACACGCAAACACACACACGCACTACCACATGCAGACACACACGCGCACACACACACGCAAACACACACACACGCAAACACACACACTCAAACACACACACCCACACACACGCAAACACACGCACACACACGTGCACACACACGCAAACACACACACACACACACGCAAACACACACACACACTCACACACACACACACACACACACACATCACTGCACTTTAAATCTGAACACTTTCAAACATGTCACCAACATAAAGAAGACGTTCCAACAACATAAAGAAAGCCTTCATTATATTTGAGGTGATGCTGAAAATAAGCTCAGTCCTGTTTCATGGCTGTGAATGGTTTGAAAGTCTGAAACCAAACAGTGCCAGCGGTTTCTACAGGATGTTGCCTATACAGCAAACAATACAGGCTGTGCTGTAATGCTAGGTCTGCACTAGCAATACAAGCCAGAACAATGCATGAGCACGATGCTTTAGAAATGACACCACGGAGGCTTTGCTGTGCAACACTCAGACTGCACGAGCCCGACGGGCCTGACGGGCCGCGGCTTTTTGGGAGAGCACTCAGCGGCACAGTGGCAGCCTGTGATTGCTGTGGTGGAGCCCTGAGGTCATCACAGTCGGGGCTTTGATGGGCAGAGCTTTGACTTTTCTGTGTAAGTACATGAGATTTATGGCAGTTACTTTTCATTTTGATATGTTCTCGTTTATTCTTGTGTTAGTTTATAGAAATGCTTTAGTCACTCTGGGGTCACCACAGCAGGAAGCTCCATTTGTTTCATATGGCAGCTTTTATTTTTTAAAGCTTCTTATTTGCCTTTAAAAAGTGACTTTGTCACTTCCTGAGCCAACGTGTTACCATGACACTAAGGAGGCACACTGGGAATACAGTTTTAGACCTGAGGCATCATCTGCAAAGGATTTTCATCAAGGTATTAAAAACAATCTTTATATTTAAAATGAATCTGTCCAATAAATGTGGTGAGAGCATTAAAATATTTATGAGAAATGAAAGCAATACTTTTGTTAAAGCTTCAAATCTGTACTTGAATCATGATTTAAACTGTGGTTGTGAACAGGGAATAAAATGATGTAATGAGGTGATGTTGCTCCTCCTCACCTCAGAGACATGTGATCAGTCTGGATGAAACTTTATATGAACTTACATGACGTGTACATTGTTGTTTCCAAATGCATTTTGCTAAACTATTTTAGTACTGTGGCAGTGTGTTGTCATGTACATCTATCAATAAGTGTTCAAACAGAGATGCTAACAGTGCCTGATTACGTCATCTTATATAACAAATATGTAGCTTTCAAAGAGAACATGGTGATAGATGATGAAGTCTCCCAGCAGCCCTCCTACTGCAGTGTTACTGGGATACGGCTCAGAGACACCTGATCCAGTTCTAACAATAAGCTTTAGAGAAAAAACACAAAAACTAAATGGGGAGTCTCGTGAATCCAAGCTGGGAGCTGGTCCACAGGAGACGGGCCACTGAGAGACAGCTGAAGGCACTGCCTCCTATTCTACCTAGCAACAACAAATAAGGCTGCAGTCTGAGGAGGGAGTGCTCTATCAGTATAACTTTGTACTACAAGCTTTTTAAGAGACGACAGAGGCTGATTATTCGAGGCCTCGTCTGTCAGAAGGAGGACTTTAAATCTTGGATTTAACAGGGAGTCAGTGAAGAGGAGCTAATATGTGACAGATATGCTCTCTTTCTACTTCCTGTTGGTACTCGTGCTGCAGCGTTTCAGCTTAACTGGAGGCTTTGAGGCTTTTCATGGCACTTGTCTGATAACACTGACTCACAATCGTGCAGCTAGAATCACTCTCAGCTTAGTTCACAGACCTACGTGGTTGTTTGTGCACACTGAATGATATATTCTGCTCAAAGATGGCTCCTCACAGCTTCACTGGAGGCCACGATGATGCTGTTTCTAAGAGTTTTAGGGCCGAGCACAACAGCCTGTCTGGATTTAGAAGCAGGAAATTAGAGGTCACCAGGTCTTTTAGGTCTCTGTGATCAACAAATCACAACAACAGTCACGTGAAGGCACAGACCACGAAGTACAGAGAAAATCCCACCAACCGCTCAACCCCAATGAGCAAGGCCTCGGCCACAGCAGGAAGGAAAATCTCCCTTTTAGCCGAAACAGACTGGAGGACGGGCAGACGTCTGACCGACTGGTGGAGAGGGAGGGACTCACATGGTGGATACTCATCTCTCACAGACGGTGAGAGGACAAAGACAAAAGTGTCGCCTCATATCAGGCGGCACCTCCAGGGCTGAAAACTGAAACCTGTGCAGAAGTGCCAAAAACTGCAATTCCCCTAACGGCCTCTGGAGCCTGCATCCAAAAGTGAGACAACCCCAACAGCCCCCTATATGAGCACTGTCACAGTTTACAGCTGTAGCTTTTTACCAGGCCTCACCTCTGCCCATCCAAGTGACCCACCTGTGTCACACACACTGTGAAGCTAAGCAGTGTATCACTATGAAAGCTCCTGCTTCTTCCATGGTTTATATACACATGCTGTGTGGATCTGTGTCTGAAGGAGCACAATACATTGGGACGCACACTCATTGTGTCCCAAGTGTCACTTTCAAACTATAAAATACAAAAATAAAATCAGCAGCGTTGCTCTGTTGGTCTCTAAGAGGACATCAGGCTAACATCTACTGTTATTAAATTAGTGCGACACACCATGATGAGCTGCACTCACACTGATACAGCCACATAGTACGTGACAGCTCAAATAATTAATCAGGAGTAATCCCCCAGATATATAACAACGCTGGAAATGGCAAAGCCGACCACCCAAGACAGAGCAGCATGTTTGTTTCCTGCGGTGCGCAGCTCGTCCTGGTGTTTCCTACATTTCCCACAGGCCAAAGCGCTTCACCACGAAGCTTCCGTACACACGAGGCCATCCACAGTTATCTGGTGATCGTAATACGGAGAAAACTAGACTGTAAAGTCGTCCGGACACAACTTAGCGCTGAACAGGACCTGCTAATAGCAGCTTAGCATCACCACAAGCTAATGCTAACGTTATACAGCTGACGGCAGGTTCACTGTAACAGATACGCGGCTGTAACTGTAACTGCAGCAGGCTAAGAAAGACTAACGAAGCTCAGTTAAAGTTATACATGCTGTCCAAAAAACTTTACCTCCTCCAAATCTCATGAACCCATACTTTACTCATAACGCAACATAGAAAACAAATGAGCTCATTGTGAATTTGGTGGCAGCAACATCCCAAAAAGCTTGCAGCATGGCCATGTTTCCAACATCACCTCTACTTTCAACAACCATCCATAAACACCTGGGAACTGAGGAGACCAGGTGCTGGACTTTTCGGAGAGCATCGTTGTCCCATTTTTGTCTGATATAAGGGACAGAGCTGCTCAACAGTCCTGCGGCTTTTCCTCTCGTGATGTCACAAATATCATCAAATATCTGGTTCAGGACTTGCGGTCTTCCACTACAAAGCCCTGCTGTAGTGTGCAGCTTAGCAACATCCTCCATAAACATGTATAAGACATCATGTAAAGGAGTTTTTGGCGTGTGGGACAAAAACTCCTTTGTCCCACACGCCATCAGACTGTTTAACTCCTCTCTGGAGGGGAGAGGGAGGGGAAACAGGAGGACAAAGGAGGGGGGAACAACTAAGCTGTAGTGCCTCTGCACCTCACTTGTGCAATACTTTTTGTAAATAGTCAACAGTGCAATAGACTCAATACTTGAAATGTGCAATTCACTTGTATTTTTATTTTTTATTCCTATTTATTCTATTTATCCCCTTTGTATATTTTATTTATATTTGTCTCTGTATTTATATATATGTGTGTGTGTGTGTGTGTGTGTGTGTGTGTGTGTGTGTGTGTGTGTGTGTGTGTGTGTGTGTGTGTGTATATATATAACAGTTCTGTAACTGTAACTTTGGTCGTTGCTGTGCTTTTTTTGGAAGTCGAATTTCCCAGAGGAACCCACCCGAGGGATTAATAAAGTTCTATCTTATCTTATCTCCATGGGAGCACATGTTGCTCTAAAACCTGTGTATATAATTCAGTCTTGGTTCCTTTCCAAATGTGCAAGGTGCCAATTCCATAGGCACTGATCTAATGCCAACCATCAGAGATGCAGCCTTTTTAAACACTGATAACAAACTTCAGCTCAGACCATTTGGATATGTCAGTGTTCACAGGCAGAACGTGCAGGTGTTCCTAAACCCATGCAGTGATTTCCATGACAGCGCGCCACCTGAGTAACAGAAGATCATGTTGGTTTTCAGATCTTTACTAGATTTACCCAGTAAAGATTTTACACTGCAGAACATTATTCTGATATTGTGCCACAGTTTGTAGATGGGTAAACCAATGAGAGCCCTGTTCTTCCAGTATGCTCCTTTTATACACAATTAAATGACTTCCCTATGGCCAGATAAGCGAATGAGTTGCAAAATATTCCTGTCCCTCCAACACTTACTTCTCTGGGTTTTTCTTGTCCCCGTCCCACCTTTAGAAAGATGAGGTGATGCCCTTAAATTCAAGATCAACTAATACTTTTCACAAAGTAGTAAAATCTTTCATTTTAAATATTTTTGAACATTAATTTAATTAATAACTGTTGCCTGAATGTACAGTTTCCATTTCGTGAATACCAATTTTCATATGCATAGCCTTCTGCTGATATTATTCCTGGTAAATCTCTCAAAGATACCTTTCTGGTCATCTCCCCTTTCCTTCATGTTATCAGCTTTTGCTTTGGATACCTGAACACTTGAAGGCAGCCTGTGTCTTCCACTGTTATATAATTACAGCCACATTTCTAAAATACAAGTCGTTACTGAAGTTTTCCAAAAACCTGCTTCTTCAACTGGTTAAGGAACCCTGCACCTTGCATCAGTTCTAATCTAGTTTCTCTCAGAGTCACAGCACTAAAACACCATCCATCCATCCATCCTCTTAACCTCTCCTCCAACTTAGGAACCTGTGGTGTCACGAACCCATCCCACCTGTCATGGGTACCTCTTGACCTGCCACTAGTCCATCACTGAGAGACAGAACCACACACTCATATTCACACTATGGTCAATTAAATTTAGGGCCCTTGGATTGTGGGAGAAAACAGGAATACAGCCCCCCCCCCCCCCCCCCCGCTGACAGGCGTTAATACCAGGAACAGGTTTTTTGCAGGAAGGCACCAGTGTGTAAATCACTGTGCCTGCTGAAACTCCAAAACAATATTCTTGAGTAATGGTAAGGTGATTAATGCCATTCTAACAAACAGAATAGTGAACTGAGATTATAGTTATAGTGATGCTCTCACATAGTTTTCATCATTCTTATCTCACAAACACTTCAAAATTCATATAAATAACGACAGGGCTTACTCCACTCCTATGGGATCCCACAAGGGTCAATCCTCAGACTAACTCAGCTTTCATTGTATGTTAATTAAGGGTAACTGGACACATTCAGTGGGAAGAATATGCAGCAGTCCTATACTGTACTATGTACCAGTAATAATTAGATGGATAGATAGATTAGATTTCCTTCTATCTCCATCCATTTATCCATTTCCTATTGACTATGATTCACACCACTGCTTTAATGTTAATATGTTTGCAAGAAGGATCTGTAACAGTTTATGGTTGAATATACATATTTCTATACTGTGTGATGCGATATGTAGACCTCTCTGTGATGTGTTAAGAGTTTCAGAAATGTGTTTTAAATAGTGCTATACAATAATGATGGTTATTTATTGTTGTTATTATATGACACTTTAAGCCAATTCTCTGGAGTACACTGAAGGCTAGTTTGTATAAGAGGGTTTTTCATAGACTTTCTTATTATTTTGTCCAAATTTGGGCGTTATTATGCAGTATAGTAAAAAACCTTTTTAGTAACATATATGCACAGAAAAGGGGAAACTGGAGTTCACTGAATTACTTCTTTTCGTTAGCCTGGAACAATCAGATTATCATTTTAAACTCCAGTTCGAGCGACTTTGAACGTTACATTTAATTGTTTTAAGGCAGAAACATCAGGTTTCCTTTGGGACCTGAACGTAGCGTTCTTACGGGAGGTTGCCGGTAGTTGATTGGAGATCTGTGGATCTGTTGTTCTCTTATTGGTTCTTTGCATCTCGTGCTCTTTCTGAGGCCTCAAGCGGGTACGCCAAGCCGCGCGTGCGCTGTGCCTCTTAAAGCGATCCGGTTTGTTGAACGTAACAAAGACCGTAACGGAAGTGACCGCGTTTCATGCTCAAAATAAAATACTGGATAATTTTTGGAAAAAGTGCACCGTAGTTAGCAGTCATTAAAATGAATTTAAAGATAAATAATGACGCTGTAGTGATAATTAATATTAAATATTATTAATTAATAATTACTATTAATATTGAGTATTAATATAATTATTAATTATTAATATTAAATGATTTCCCCTCGGGATCAATAAAGTATTCTGATTCTGATTAATATCACAATAGCTACACGATATTTTACTTTCTTAACAAATTGGTTTAAAGTCATGGCAAACAGACTTAACATCCAGTAAGTGTGTGAAGATATTCTCTTTGCCGCTGAAGTCCTTTAAAGACTTTATAGACTGTAAATCTCACTCCAGTATCAGTGCTGGGAACCACAGACACGCAGTAAGAGAACAGAGACTCCAGTGAAGGCACTCCTACATTCCTTACTAATACTGCACAGTGAAAACATGCAATTCAACTAAAATAGAGCTTCAGTACCAGCAAGACTTGTCGAATGCACGGACAGCTTCAGGAGACACAAAAAGGACCTACAGTCATAAAATTAGAGAAGCATAGCTTAGTTTTAATCCTGGCAGAGTGGAGAAGTCTTTGGAGCTGCATTAACAGCTTAATGTTGGAAGTAAATGTCTGTGCAGCTGGATTGCTGGCAACGGTATAAAAAAAAAGTAATTTACTAATTAAAATGATTCATTCTGGGTCATGCATATACAGGTTAAAATCATACACGCCAGGATTATAAACAGCTGTGTGTATATATGCTAACAACAAAGTCGAAAAGTAGTTAAGAAACCTGAATCTTTTCAAATAAACACACGTGGAGATTGTCTGAAAGACAAAACAAAAGAAAGACAAATCTAAAGAAATATATATAAGGAGAATGTTAGGTATGTGGGGACCTGGAGTGCATCTTTACCGCAAGTGTTTTACTTTGAAAAGTCCCAAGCGGATACTGTCCACGTCATTACAGACGCTTTACAGCCGGCGAACCTTTCAAAGTCTTGGGTCTGAGTTGAGTCCCTAAGAAACCATGTCGGCCGTCATAGGCAAACTGCACTCACCTCTCATTTAATATAAAACGAAGTCTCCATGAAATAACACGAAGGCTCGGCCTCAGCTATGGCCAGCTCGGTAAGTAGCTGCTCACGGTGCTTTGCTGTTCCCGGCTCGGGTTTAAACACTATACGCGTGGACATTTATGGCACACCGGAGGGGTCCGTGGGTTTTTCTGCAACAAGGGTTTTCGGGCTGTACTGCTACTTAGCGCGCCGCTACCACATGAAATAATAGAGATGTTAAATTCCCCTCAGAGACAGACAGAGGAAAATCTTTCGGGAGAAACCCCCAAAACGTTTTGGCTAATGCGCCGATAGAGTGTTGGAGAGCGGCTGTAGTCAGTGAGAGGAGTCGCTGGGCCGGTAACGCAGACATGCCAACTTTGTTGAGAAGTTTGCTCTTTATTCTTACGATGTTACGGTTTAACAGTTGTGTAACGTTAGCTCAGGAAACAAAGCGCAGGACACACGAAGGTTGAAGTGTGAGCAGCTCAGCTCGTCGTGTGTAAGCGTGTACCTGTTGCTTCAGCTGAGAGGAAACAGACGTTGTTCGACAGCAGCAGACTGCAGTGTTTCAGGAACAAACACCTGCATGAAACATGGACCCGTGACCCGTCTTTAGTAACGCTAACCCTGCGTCTTTGTGCTTTGCAGGGTGCTGTGCAGGTGAAACTGGAACTTGGTCATCGTGCCCAGGTCAGAAAGAAACCCACGGTGGAAGGGTTCACCCACGACTGGATGGTGTTTGTGCGAGGACCAGAGCACAGCAACATCCAGCACTTTGTGGAGAAAGTGGTTTTTCATCTGCACGAAAGCTTCCCGAAACCAAAGCGAGGTGAGGAGAGCTGCCCTGGTGCTTTGTGTGGAGGGGTGGAGGTTAAGGGCTTCACATCTGTAATTGATCAAACACACACACACACACACACACACACACACACACACACACACACACACACACACACACACACACACACACATATATGTATATATGTGTGTGTGTGTGTGTGTGTGTGTGTGTATATATGTGTATATATATGTATACTTTTAATGTGTGTTGTTTCTTCATGTGCGTGCATTTATTTCACACCTGTAGTGCAGCGTTTGCAGAGTCAGGTTCTCACTTAAAGTCCTTTCTGTCTTGTTGTCTGTGTAATGTTACGTCCTGGTGTCGTTTCACTTTTCATGTTTTGACACCAATAATCACATAAATAACAACAGACAACACAAATTAGTGAGTGAAGAGGTGCAGGCTGGTGCTTCGGCTTATTATAATACAGTAATAACAATGATGACAATAATCATATAATCAGGTGAAGTCTGTGTCTACATGCATCTTTTTTTATTTATAGCAGCAGTAGTAATTAGTATAACATTAGTAGTAGCTGTAATAGACACAATAATATTACTACATACAAAACTTTATTTAAGTATAAATAGTTTAGTGTGTCATACATTCATTTATGAATTTCCAAACGTTTCCCAGACCAGTACAAACCAGTGTAAACAACTAACCTTGGAGAAGCCCACAGTTAACCTTCAGACTGTCCACCCAGTGTTCATCACATAGCTCCACAGACAGTAAGGATGATCAGTAATGTTGAACTTATTTAGCTCATACAGCCCACCTTTATCCTGGGCCAGATCAGTGAAACTCCCCTTTGTGTCAGTGCAAAGAAGTTAGACTCCGAGGTATCTTAAAATAAGGAAAACAGGACGTCTCAACTTTTCTACATGATAAAGAAAGAAATCTGTCAGCGTGACTCTTTGGAATTAAATTCTAAGAAAATGTCTCAGATAAATTAGTAAAGTTCTGGTAGTTCACTTACTGACCTATAAATCTAAAACTGGACATTTTTAATTTACACAGTTATCAGATTTAACTGTTTCTCTGTTGTTTTATTATGTTAGTGTAGTATCAGTGCCCTTTATCTATCGGAAAAAGCTGTAAAATGTAGAGAAAAATGCCAAGTTTACGCCTTCACAGTGTTTACAGCTGTCCAGTGGGTCAGACTGAAGTCTTTGCTAGACCGATCCTGGTCCCCGGGCCTTATGTTTGACACCCCTGATCTAAAACAATACTGGTGGCCACACAGATACTACTACTACTACTACTACTACTACTACTACTACTACTAATAATAATAATAATAATAATAATAATAATAATAATAATAATAATAATGATGATCATAATAATAATAATGAAATTATTAGAAAAATTGGTCTGTAATCAAACCAAAACTGTATGATATAATCTTATATAATATAAGTATATAAGTATAAGTAATATATAGTCTTCTAAATGTATTTAACTTTGTTATCTTATCCTGTACTCATCCTAAATACATAACACGTACTTTGTCTAAATTTTTTAATCATTATTTTTATTTTAGGAAACAAATGAGAGACTTTATTCAGACTAAAGTTGGGCGATATGTAAAAATTTTCCAACCGACAATCATCAGTCCAATAATCGGCGATGGGCGATAAATTCGTGCGTCCACAGACTTTTTGATTGCAGAGCAATGTAATCAGTGTAGTACGAGCAAAGTACTCAAACTCGACTAACATGAGCATGCACGTGTCCACCATCCGGCTGAGTATGCTCAGCCTATCGGCGATAGTCGAAATATTCATCCAGTCGCCCGACCCCAATTCAAACTCATTTTAATTATGTTCTTCTTCTACAATAATTCAGTCATGTAGATGGTAAAGCGTTGTTTGTTTGCGCCCATTGTTCATTAGTAGATCCTGAAATATATTTTACCGCAATAATCTGTAATGAAATTATGTAAAATAAATAAAACCTTTAAGCTTCAATAGTTATTTTGTTAAAGCTAACATATAACTGGGAAAATTTGTTGAAAAATGAACAAGTTAATGTTTTGAAGGTACAACTTCTTCACCACGTGTTGTTGCAGGAGGGGGTCAGAATCGACCCTGTGGTGTCAGTACTGAGTTTGAAATTGTAGTATCCTGACAACCTGTTCAGCAGTGGCAGACATCATCTGCTTGGAGTGACACACAGTTGAGTTTTTAGAGGAGTACAAGTACAAGATTAACTGTTAATGAAACACGGCACCCAGCTGACACAGCCCTACACACTAGAGCCACTGTGGAAAAGAAGGCTTAGTGTGGTAATATGGAAATCCACCACTGACGGGTGAGGTGATGGTGCTGGTCATCTCTTCATCAATGCACCTGTTGGTGAGTGGCATAGATCAGGGAGCATGTGAAGGTTTTCTCTTTAATAGCAGGAAACATGAGCAAGCATAAGGGTTTAAGATTGTGTTACTGCATCTCTAAACCTTCAGCTCCTATGGGATGTTCCCAGGCTGCACTGGTCAGTATCTATCAAAAGTGATCTAATGAAGGTAGGGTTAGTGTTAGTAAACCAGTGGGGTGCAAAGACTGACCTGTGTGTGCCAGTCCAACAGGTGACTTACTGAAGCTCACACTGGTGAAAACGTTGATGCTGGTTCTGATAGAAACGTGTCAGAACACACAGCGTGTCGCAGTTTGTTGCACATGGAGCTGCACAGCAGTAAGGATGTCCACGCTGACCCCCGTCTACTGCCAAAAGGGTCACCAGTGGACACCTGAGCATCAGGACAGGATGATGGAGAAGTGGGAGAAGGTGCCTTCTTTGAGTAGCACAAACTGGAACAACTGGGACAAGTCTAAGGTGTTGAGTTGGGCTTCAGATTCCACAGATATCAGTTCAGTCGAGCATCTGTGGGGCGTGTTGGACAAACAAGTCCAGTCCAAGGAGGCCTTGCCTCACAGCTTACATGACTTCCAGGATCTGCTGCTCCAGTTTAATCTGCCCCCCGATGGCTCACTGACTGGCCTATAATTCATTTTTGACATTTTCATTTAAACTGTTCTCAAACTGAACTTTATACCTGAGTATTTCCTAGTTTTACACTAGTTGGTTAGTCTAATGTTTTCCTTGTTTAATCAACTAAGAGATCAGTCACCAGCACATGTTGTTGCACCTGGACGTTGTGTGCTTCGCACAAAGATCTGAGCTCAGCTGTTTTTCTTGACATGGTTCCTTTCCAGTTTAACTGAAACAGCCACACAGGCTCCACCTACACACTGAAATAAAACGGAGACATTTAAAGACGTCACGAGCAGATATTAAAATTACAAACTGAAGTGAGGACTAACAGTTTGCTTTAATGGCAGCAGGTCGTGTGCTGATTTATACGATAACCTTTGCAGCAGTATTTACTACAGATGGTTATAAACTGTAGCCTTGGAAACCAGAGGGTTTGGAGGTGGGGGGGACTAAATGGACGTGGACGTCCTTTTAACATGTCTCCATTTCACTTGGCTTGTCAAATGAAATATAAGCTTTGTATGTCCACCTGGACATATCTGGGGTCTGTCGGGACGCCAAAAAATGTAGAAGGTGCTGAACATCAGTCCTGTAGCTCTGCTGCTGTTTACAGTTGTCAGCTGGTCTTTATTGGCTTGTGTAGCAATACCAAACCAAACTAGGTCCACTGATAAGATCTCAGATCCTAAGTGCTCTCAATATAGTCTTCTTCATATGTCAGCACATCAGTGTTTTCTTATCAATCCAAACATCGAAGGGAGTCAGAGCGAGAACGCCAAAAGATGGCGCATGTCTAACTTCTTCTCACTCTCCAAACGATTGGGTGTGTAGCTCGGAGAAGCTCCCCGAGTCGGCGAGTAAAGCCGCCGTTGCGCTTCATCATTGCTGCTGTTTAGTTAGCAGGCCAGCATGGAGGTGTTTCCATGGTGACAGCCAAATGGCAAAGCTGTCTGAACAAATGGAGGTAAAGACGTTGTTAGGAAGCAGCGAAGGCGGTGCTGTTTTTGGCAGCAGAGGCTCGTGCTGCTTAAGCACCTCATTTGGATTCTGTAGTGCCGTTTAATCTACAGATGGAGGGAATCTCTTCAGAGGTGTTTGATATTTCAGAGAATTGTCACTTTTATGGAAAGTTGGAAGATAAAAAAAATGGTTCATCTCCCTGAAAACTGCGTGAAACGTGTAGTTTGTAACGTGGAGGAAAAATAAATAAGCTCTGAGAAACTGAAGGGCTTCGGGATTTTGCCGGTATTATTCCTTGATTCCTCAAAAATGCTTCCCACTCATGAAGGTGAAACACAAAGAAAGCTCCAGGCTGGCTGCTGTTGTTTACAAGAAAGCATGGGGTTAGGAGGAGGTGCCGATAAACAAGGCGGCCACCTCCAAGGAACAGGAACTGGGCTGTAAATGCCAACTCTTCCTCGGTTCAATCAATGAAAGGAAGTTTGAGGAAGTGGTTTATTGAAGCTTGATTTATTTGGGGTGTCTGTTGAAAGCTCTTTCACTCCTCTCAGTTGGCCTTACCATAAAACATTTGTCTTTCTTTACAGTCCCTCCCCACAACAAAGCTCCGAGGCCTGAGTCAGGACTCGCTCTGAGACTCGTGGCCTGCTGGTGGAGTTTTATTAGGGCCTGAAACCTGTGAAAGCCTATGCATTCATTTATTATTACTTGTTAACCTTTTTGACATGAATATATCCATAAGTCTGAATAATAAGTCATTGTTGTAGCCATACTCTCCATACTGGGACGTTATATCCAGTACATGATAGCTAGTAAGCAGATGTAGTGCAGCATGTCTTACCTCGTGAGGTAACAGGAGGCCAATAGTTTCAGGAAGTACTGGTGCACACCTGAAGCCCACCTCTGATGGTGGTGTAGTTTGGTTTCCACGTGCGTAGATTGTCTGTTGGATCTTTACCCTAAAATATGAAGCACATTAAATCGACTGCGCGTTGGCGCTGTACAAATAAACCACTCTTCTTCTTCGTCTTCTTCTTCTTCTTGTGGCTGCTTCGTTTGAGGGTGCAGCAGATCACCCACCTCAATCACACCCTGCATATCCTTTATTCCCCCCCATGGAAAACATTAATATCGAGGAGCAGCACCGACTGGAGCTGATGTGACCAACCTGCTGTCTCTTTCTGCTGTTCACTTTTTCTCGATGGTTCTCGTAATGTTAGATTCGTTCTAACACTGGTTTGGCAGCTTTTATTGGACGTAAAGAATCATAATGTGCTCCATTATTACTTCCTTCTTCATCGGACTCATCAGTTACACGTCTGAGGAGCTACTTTCGTTATCATTATTATGATATGCAGATGTTGTCATAAATCAGATCTGAGTGTTCTCTGCTGTGATTTCAGTTTACGACTCTGAAGGTTCATCCAAACTTCGTAAACGGTCCTTCTCAGGCATGTTCGAGTTGTCCTACATCGTCTGCATCATGTTTGCTCTTCATCAAACATGTTGATGATGTTGACGCTAATAAAATCAGATCAAATAATAGGAAATTGATCAACCTTTTGCAAGAATTAAAGTTTGCCACCCCGGAGCTCACTGAGCATCCAACACTTCTGTGGTGGTTTTGTAGGTGAGGTGTGGAAGTTTCACCCTGCTGTGTGTGCTGTTAGTCTCAGACCTTTGATCAGGAGTTTCTTTCAGTGCGTTTCTGTGGAGGTGTGTGTATCTTAACAGGCTGACATATGTGATATAGTGTGTATGCAGCCTGCTTCTGTATGTGACCTGCATTAGCATGTGTGCTAGCGGGGTGGGAGAGGTACGACGAGCAGCGAGGAGGATGCTAACCTTTAACTTGCTGAGGCTCTCCACCCGTACGGCCTAACTGACCTCCAACACAAACTTTAGCGTGTGCGTTCATCCCTGCTCTGCTCTTGCTGCTCAGGAGCTTAATGTTGACCTCATTTTGTCGAAGGGTCTTGCTGTTACCTGATTAGTGTGATGTAGAGTCAGGAGAGGTCGTGTAGGGTGGGGGAGTGCAGGGTTGTTGTTGGGTGCTCTGCTCAGTCAACCACAGACACTCTTCATCACCTGCGGTGAATATCATGATGAATTAGTGTTGTCTGTGCATAAATAAGCACTAATCAGATTCACCATGACATAAGAAGAATGCTTTTGCTCAGCTTTTTGTAGCGTTCATCCGAGAACAGGAGCAACTGTTGCCTGCTGGACCATAGCTTCATGCTGATGTGCAGCTTTGGTCGGTCCTTGCTCTTTGAGATTGGCTTAGTCAGTGCTATTAAAACTGTTCCAAAGTACTGTCTCTAGTAGAGCAACAGTGATTGAACGTCAAAGTGCCTCTTTACAGGGATGTATGAATGTAAGGGTCCTACATTAGCACCAATATAAACCCACAAACAGATGAGACGCAGGCGTTTTCAGACAAAGGAAAATGTGACAAAGCGATTACTTAGATCCAGGTTTGGCTGCTTGATCTTTTCTTTCCAAACTATCACATGTGTGTCTTTCTTGATAATTCCTTCCACCTTGACAAGATTTCCAGTTCCAGATGGACTGAAGCATACCCACAGCCTAATACTCCCACGCCCTCGTTTCACTGTGGGGACGTGTTTTTGGGGTCTACATCAGTCCCTGCGTTCTCCAAACATAAGCAATGTCTCTATTAGGGCTGTCAAAAAATAGGCACTCAGATGTTAATCACTGACTCCAATGGTACATATTTGCAAGAACATCAATACAAACAGTGCTGTTTTCACATGGCACTGCTGCAGTAAGTCAGGCATGCAGCTAACAGCTGTCTTTAACACCGAACAGTCCTTTCAGAGGCATCTCCAGAGATCAGTGAAGCTTGCATTTCACTAGTATTAAAGTATTAAGAAATTATCATAAATATTAACCTGGCAGGAGCACATGTCAGCATTGCTGTTTAACTACGGTATTAGCAATTACCAGGATGTAAAGAGCTGCCTGAAAGGTCAGTTTGGAAATCCAGGCAGTGAGCGGTGTGAGCGTTCACAGTAAGCACTCTGTTTTCTGTCTTCTTCATTTCAACACAGCTAATACCACACTTTGTCCAGATGTGATACATCAAGAATGAGGGGATGTAGGGTTGGGAAGTTCATGCCATAGGTGCTCTTCTAAAGAGCTCAGCGTCAAGGTCGGGGATCAAGGATTTGTAAAGTCTTGTGAATGTGATAACTCAAGGAGGAGGTCACCTAAGATTTTCAACTTGATACCAGAGGTGTATCTGCTGAAAATCTCAGATGAGTTTGAATCCCGCTGACCTCGTGGTTGGAGGACAACATCTCTGAAAATCAGCTCTGATTTTTAAATTCGTGTCTTTGGCTGAGGGGGAGCGCTGCAGGCCACCAGGATTGATTTTATTTAAATCAACTTTATATTTGAAAGAATTAGTTGAACGGTAACAACTTGACATTTTCAAGATAGAACTTGTTCACCATTACTTCTGTTGGTGTAGGATGCAGTTATACTCTTCACCATGCTATTTTTCTGGGTATTGGTATTAAAACTGAAACTGTAGTATTGTTACAAGCCTAGTGTCTATGACACATCTGTCCTAAAATAAGGATCCTGGTTCATTTTGAGGGTAACAAAGGCTGTGACATTTAATTTTGTCAAACAGCTGCAGATTTAAAAGTGTGGAAGGAAAAAAAATCCTGAAAAGCATGAAGCTAACGTTTCACAACAACCATTATGTGCTCCATCAGGTCATGGCTGCTTTTTCAACCTAAACCACTGAAACCTGAGCACATGTAGGATTTTCAAACTGAGCACATAGCTGTGTATACAAGGACACTGAGAGGTGCCACTGCTGTCATAGTATGAATACATGGACAGATATAGTTCTAGACTACTGGATTAGATCCGTGACCAGTAAGTAAAATAGTTTGTAACTTATTAACAACAATAATTTGAAAAGATGTGATTTTCAGGAACGAAGATGTTGGAGGCAGCAGAGGGACGATGTGAGAAAGATGTCGTCCTTCTCTACTCTCATCCATCCGTACAGCATTTCTACACATTCACACGCATCACCATCGTAGCTGCATGCTGTGATGTGTCAAACGGACAATATTTGAGAATTAAGCAAAGCTTCCTTTGTTCAATAAGCACACGTAACTTAATTAGTACATTTCCTGCATTGGTACAGTTTGTGACTCAGGAGGGATCCGCTGTGATCCGTGTGCTCCTCTACGAGCATGCGTGGACGTCTTGGCCTTGTCGTGTGTGTTTAAGGCTTTGGCTCTAATGGACGCCCGCTCTCTGTATCGATGCATCAGAGTAGGCTGCAGAAATTGAGTTAATGAGGTCTCATGAGAACACAGCTGCAGGATTAGTGTGTTTAATGACACAATAAATGAAGCAACAGTCTTAATACAGTCCTGTCACCTGGTTCAGGTGTGGAGGGGATGTGATTTATGTAATGGTTGGGTTTTTTGTGTTTGTCAGAGCGGCCGTCTCCCAGCAACCCAACCAGATGGCTGCAGCACACTCAGCGCTGCTCTGCATTTCATGTAACTGCATGAATTTAAAGCAAGCTTTGTGAACTGTCAGCCTCCTGGTGCTGAAGTCTAACAGCAGTTTTCTCTTTCAGTGTGCAAGGATCCACCGTACAAAGTGGAGGAATCTGGATACGCAGGCTTCATCTTGCCCATCGAAGTTTATTTCAGAAACAAGGTACATTTAACAAGCAGCAATCAGCTGCCAGGGTTTGTGTCTGTGGGTAATGCACTATTGTTGTAAGACCCTGAACCTCTAAACCATGAAGGGGTTTTTGTGTATGCTCTGAACATGTGTCGGGTTTGCACCAGGTCGTTCCTGAACTGCAGCTTTGGAGAGGCTGATTGTCAAATGTGTCCATTCAGAGCTGTTTTCATTTTTCTATCAAGAGTCACGTCTTTTCAAGCTGTTGCAACATTTTATGTATTATGTGGAAGCTTCTGCAGCGACGTTACTGAAGGAGTGTACGCGTGATTCAGTTGTGCTCTCTTGAAAGTGTTTTTGCTGGAAAAGAGAAAAAACTGGCCTACCAATACTCAGAGGTGTGTGTGCAGCTCTAACAAAGCAGCAGGTCACACACACAGCTGGGCCTAAAGGCGATGCCACCTTTGCCATGTGAGGGTAAAGGCTAGATGAACTGGTTCTCTCTTTGGGTGACGACACCTGGTAACGTAGGTCATGAATGCAGAGATTTAAATTAAACGACCCCACACAGATACTGGGTCAGAGCCATGAACTGGCACATCCAGTGGAGAGAAAGGTGCATTTTGTAGTGCTGGAAGAGCTCCATTATTGGTTATTGGTGCAAAATTCAGAAGCAGCATTTGTTCCAGAGTTTTAGCTTGTTACTGGTTCCACTGGTTCCACTGGCTCCATTTTCTTTGGCGTTTTCTAGCAGAGAGCCTTTCGAACACATCTAACAGATGCTGACTCCTGAGCAAAGGTCGTCTCAACCCAAACTGTCATCATTTCATCAAATGGTGATTCAAACTAAAAAAGCTAGTAAAAATAATGAAACTAAGTCCAAAAGCAAAAAATCAAAGTTGATCTTAACCCAGGAAAAACATGGATGTTCATTTGAAAGCTGCCTTAAATTTCTCAACTTATTTTTTTAATTACAATCAGGACTTGAGTTTGCTGTGTTACTGTGGTACTTACTTAGTGCCTCGTGTATCATATTTAACAAATACAGTTCTTGTACATAATCAGTGTGATTTATTTATTTTCCCCTGAAGAAAGTAAATAAATTGCACAACACATTTTTGCCAGATGTAGCAAATTCAATCAAAATGAAGGGTTTATATGAAATTTAAATTTTAATTAATTAATTAAAAAAAAAATTCTGTCTGTTATTTCATGGTTCAGGCTTCAGAGGGTGTTTGGGATCTGAATAAGGTAGTCCGGTCACAGCAGATGGCCCCGCCCCTCCTGTTAAAAGGGAGTTTTTCCTTCCCACTGTCGCCAAAGTGCTGCTCATAGGGGGTCATGTGATTGTTGGGCTTTTCTCTGTATCTACTGTCCAATATAAAGCACCTTCAGGCGACTTTTGCTGTGATTTGATGCTGTGTAAATAAAATTGAATTGAATCTAATTAAATGATGCAGTCAAAAACAGAGCATGATGTGGGTAACGTGCTGCATGACGGGTTTTTATTGTTTGTCCCTTTCGTGGTTTTCCTTCCACTTCTCCGTAGGAAGAACCGAAGAAAGTTCGCTTTGATTATGACTTGTTCCTCCACCTGGAAGGTCACCCGCCCGTCAATCACCTCCGCTGTGAGAAGCTCACCTTCAACAATCCAACAGAGGAGTTTCGTAGGAAGTTACTGAAAGCTGGAGGGGTAGGCACGAGGGCGTGACAGACCAGGTCCATCCTGGGCTGTCGCTTTATATCATGGATGTAGTATGTGTGCAGTATATGTGTATAGTCTTTACAGCAATGACATTAGTTTACGTTCCTCAGTAAATCTGAGGGTTTTAAAACTGCACTTCAGTATTGATTCACTTTATTTGACATGTCTGGAGCCTCTGATTGGCCCCACAGTGGGCTGAAGTGCTACAGTCAGTCTGGAGAGGACAGTCAATGGCTGAACTAGTTTACCCTGCATATGTGAGATATGAATAGTAATGAATAGTTTGTATTTTTCTGTTTACCAAGATTGTCACCCTGTTCTTCTGTTGTCCTTCACAGCAACGAAATCCTCACAAAAGAAGTTCAGAAGACTCAAAGGTAAGATTTCTAACAGGCTTGTAGCTCATGACGACTCCTCCCTGTTACTGTTACCACCTCAGCAATGACACAATGTAGCAGCTATTGTTGCTGCAGATGTTGAACTTTGTTGTAGCACTTTAATGTAAGGGATTTCAGTCAAAACCAGTTGTTTCAAATGTGTCCCGTTACTAAATTGTGCACTTGAACGACTGTCAGATCCACATAAGACGCCTGCAGTCATGGAAACACGGCGTTCACGGGGCAGTGTATGTACGGCCCTGCTGCTCCACACCAGCAGAGGTTTTGGTTGTTTTCTTGTCTGGAGCTTTTACATCTACGTTAACATAGTGCGACTGTCTTCCTGGAGTTTGCCAAAAATAACAGAGCAGCACAGTTGAGCTTTACAAAGTCACAAACCTGTGGTTGTGTATGGACAGGACCAAAGTGGACATGTTTGCTATAATGTGCAGTACAAAAACGCTGTTGCTAAACATAAAGCATGTGTTTCTTTTTAAAGCTGTGCCAGAAATCGTGGAACAACAGTTTATGTTGTTAAAATGTTGATAAAGTGTTTATAATGAGTTCAATAAACACATCTTTAACTTGCCATCCTTTGCTAAGCTTTTCAATTCCCTCACTGGGACTTTCATGTGCACTGACTTCATTTTAATCCAGTTTATTTACCTCCTCAACATGTCCTGAAGTTCTCCAGAGGCCTGGTAATGAGCTAGTCATGTGATTCAGGTGTGTTGACCCAGGTTGCGCTCTGTAACCTGCAGGACACCGGCCCCGCCCCTGCACTGCGATCTAAGATGACAGCAGGTCGACTTCATGATTAGCCGTAATTAGCTAAATGTTTAGGCTAGGCAGGAATCGGGTTCTGTTCTTGAGTAAGATTTCAGACCACGTGAGGCGTTTCATGAAGAGGGGCATGTGGTAGCACATGATGACCTATATAAGCATTCGATCAAACGTTTGGGGATTGGAGTTGCAGTTGGAGCGGTGCTCACTTGTTGTGCTTCAGGTGAACCTCGAGTGCAGCCAGTATAGTCTATGGTCATATGGTTTTGTGTGTGTTTGGTAACTGTGTGGCATTTATGTGTTACTCTAAATCTTCATGATATCCATCTTCACTTGTACAAGTGAAGAATCCTTTGTTGTTCTTTCTTTGATTGTTGTTGTTGTTTTTGATGCAGTTTTTTTTTTTTTTTTTTTTTTTTATGGGAATGGGTTTGAGCCAAGTCAGTTACATGTACATGTGAGGCACTGATGTCACTGGGATGACTGGGATGAAATCGATGTAATATAGAACAAATATGTACAAAAGTGCTCACACAAGCTGCTTGACAGTAAAGCTGAACATTCTTTACTGATGTCCTTTTTTCTGGTACTTGACTCTACAAACACAGTGATATTACTCAGTAAATGACTGATTTATTATCAGCTGTCCTGGTAGAGACTGAACACTCTACATTTACTGAAAGCAAAGAACTCTCTGCTCATTTAAGCTGCTGATTTTCCTTTGGCAGGTGATGATAATGCAGGAGGGCTCAACCTCCCTGTTTGGCTCCCACCTCAAGCTGGCAACACTTCCCAACAGCTCTGACACAAAGAAAAGCAAAGGCTTTAATGCGTCCAAGGTCAGTGTCTCTGCTCTTTACCTTGCTAGCTTATAGCACCGCTGCTACAAAGGTCGCTCGTTTTGCAGCAAAGACCAGCTGCTGCAAAAAAGTTGTAGCACAAGCATGAAATATGTTTTTTAAACCTCAGGGTGATTCCGGCTTGTACTGCACTAAACGCTTTGGCCTGTCGGGGCCTGGAGCCTCTCCCAGGGTGCACCGGTGCTTGGTACTAATTTATTTATTTTGTTTGATGAATCACTAAAACTACAATATTGTTAGTTGATATACTTAATTAAAAAAGTAAAAAAAATCAATCAATAAATAATAATATGGTGGTAAAGTTTATATATGCTAAAAGCTTGTTGCTAGGCAAAATGATTGTCATAATGTGTATAATTGAGCTGTGGTGAACAGAACTGAGATGGTGTTGTATGTGGATAAGAGTTTTCTCTGTATCTGTTATTATAGGATATACTGTACAATGTAAAGCTTGTTGTGATTTGGCTGTATGAATAAAATTGAATTGAACCGAGGTGCTTCGGCCTATTCTTAGCAGGAATGTGCCTGACTCATCAGAGCTGCTGTCATTAGACGTATCAGAAGGACTAGTTGTTTAATGTTAACGCTTTAATTGGTGCCCAATGGGAGAAAATTGTGTCTCCCATACGCAGTCGTCTGCCAGCAAATGGCAAAGCAGCCAACGCTTATAAAACTAGGCCTGTTATTGTTACTCACTGCTGAAGTGCAAAGAATGAGATCGCAGATGCAAGACGTGAGCTTTCTCCGAAGGTGGGCTTTTGCTTTGTGATAGGGTGACGAGTTCAAGAGGGACTCGGACTGCTCAAGAGTTGGGAGTTCGCCTTGTACTCGGAAGGTTGCTGGTTTGAGCCCCGGCTTGGACAGTGGTGGCGCCTCGCCTCTGTCAGTGCGCCCCAGGGTGGCTGTGGCTACAATGTAGCTGCCATCACCAGTGTGTGAATGTGTGTGTGAATGGGTGGATGACTGGATATGTAAAGCGCTTTGGGGTCCTTAGGGACTAGTAAAGCGCTATATAAATACAGGCCATTTACCATTTGAGTCAGCTGTCGCCGGGGTGAGGTGTTCAGGGCGTGGCCTTCTGGGAGGCGGTCCCAGGAGAGGCTGCTTCTCGGCTGGCTTGGGAATGTCTCTGTGTTTCCTTGGATAAACTGCAGAAGGCGGTTGTTGTGAGGGAGCTGTGGGCTTCTTCACTATATTTTCATTTATACTGTTTCTAGCACGTCCTTGGGTTTCATGTGAGGCGCTCTGCAAACCAAAGTCATTATTGATATATTTATTTTAATGCAACGACCCGTCAGAGGAAATGGATGATCATTTATGGTTTCTATGAATTGCATCAATGTGCATCATTAATAATGCACAGCACAATGTGCCACAGTGTATTCGTTTTGTCATATTTAATAGTGCATGAACATCTTTAGTAGAAAGTTATCTTCACATCATATTTAACCTTTAGATGAGAGACTGGACCCTACAGTCTTCCACAGGTGGGTCACAAATGTTCAAATCAGTGTTTTTATGCCACCTGTGTTATTTTGGTTACTAGTAACCAATGTTGTGCTTTAATGTTTGAAATATTTTCTTTTTAACGTTTTAAACATTTTTTTTAAACATTTTTAAAATTGGAAAAAGGGAAAATAATTCCTCAGCAGCAAAGATGTCATCGTCCGTTGTGTGTATATGCATGAGTACATCAGTGTATGTGGTAAGTTTAAAATTAAGATGGCTTGATATCAAAATCATGTTTTTATAGCTGGAACATTAAACCAGAACAACTGCTGTTAAAACCAACCTCAGCAGGTTAGTTTGGAGCCTCTGATGCAGCTGAGGGTTACCATCAGGTTACCTGTTTCTGTTCTGGGTTTAGTCTGGTGTTGGAGGATAACGTGTTCATCATGCACGATGTGAGACGCCACACAGCTGAGCAGCATTTACAGTGTTTGTCCATTATACAGCCCTCAAACTGAACCCACAGTGTGTTGCAGTGTTTCTTAGTTTCACAGCAGCCGTTTGGCTTTCCTCGTTTAGTCGGCTTAGAAATGAGTGGTCAGGAACATCCCTCATTTTTCTGAGATTGTTTGGATCCACTTTATAATATCTGACGTACATCAGAATGTCAGGGGCCGAAGATTTACCCGTGTGGATGTTTGTGGACAAAGAAACAGATATTTAGTGTTTTACAGTAATACAGCATCAGTGTTTCGCTGTACAGTTGATCATTGCAGTGTTTGTCAGCCAATATTGGGACACTGCGTGAAATGTAAATAAAAACAGAATGCACTGATTTAGAACTCATATTTACTCAGAAAAACTTGGTTTAAACTAAGAAAATGTAGAAAGATATTAGCAACACATTAGCAAACAGAATCAGCTGATCTGTTCCACACTTTGTGTTTTTGTTTCGCCCAATCAGCTTTGGTTTCAACATCAGCGTGAGGGACAGGATTAGAGCCAATCACCTGTTCAGATTATGATCCCACAGACTGGGACGATCCCACAGACTGGGACGAAACCACACCTGAGCAGTGTGACTGCTTCCTTCATAAAGGAGGCGTCTTGAAGCTGTACTATCAATAAAGGTTTTTGTACAAGTTTCAGTTAGTGTGTTCAGCACTTTTCCCTGCATTGTTTTTCATTACTATGCATAACTTAATATGTGCACGTGTATGATGTCTTTGCATGTGTGGACTGAGTGGGTTTCATGTCCACGGCACCTTTAAAAACATCTTTGCTTGTAAAATCGGTGGCGTGTTCGATACTGTATCAGCTGACAGCGGTATGGTCTCATTAGCGCCCTGACAGTGCGAGGAGCTTCCCTTTGCCTTGTGCCTGAACACTCTGAGCTTTACGTGTTTTTCCCGTGTAGCTTCAGTCTTTCTTTCTCTTTTGTTATTGTTTTGCTTGATGTCACTTTTCATCTCCAGCTACTTAAATATCCGACGCTACTATCTGATCTCCTGTGTTTGTTTCAATCTGCAGGATGGCTCTACAGGAAACACTTTCCTCATCATGGCCACAACCACCAGCTCTGACAACAGCAGCATCTCCAAACTCCACAAGCCATTTAAGGACCATATAGACAAGACCCCAAAAGATTTAAAAGACCCCAAAAGTGCCTTCAGGGACTCAGGCTGGGAACCCGGAAAAGCCCCCAAAGAATCTTCCAGGAAACCCAAAGAGAACCAGCCACTTAGAGAGATCAATCCTAAGATGGGCTTCAAGCAGCCCAAGTCTTTGTCTAAGGAGCGTAGGACTGAGGGGATAACTCATGCGTCGAGGTTAAACAAGCGCTTGTCCGGCCTCGAAGGTGACGATCACGGGACCAAAAGACGCAAAAAGGGGTTTGTGAATTCCTCGGAAATGCAGATTTCAGAGTTGGACGGTCCGTGTTTGGATAAGAAACTACTGAGAGACAGATCGCAGCTGCACAGCAGTAAGCTACGAGCAGAAAGCGAGGACGCAGACCTCAGGAGCGTGTCCACGCTGCCGCCATTCCAGGACCTGGTTGATGCTAATGACTCTGATATGGAGGACCAGTCTGCCAGATCGGATGTGAGTAAACGTGACGCTTTACTGTCGTTACAGCTGGGAATGAGCTCATCTACTGGTAACTTCCACCAGTAAACCTGGTGGAAGTTCTGGTGCGTTCGTCTGCACATTGATTGGTTTGGGAGCAAACAGCTGATGATGATGTCGAGTGTCTAACAGAGTGTCTGCTTCTTCTTCAAACCCGTGAGCCAAATTAGGAAAATGCTGCAGCTTCATGAACAGGCTGACATTTGACCTTGTTGCCATGCCCACGCTGGTTTGCAGAGAGCCTCCCCATAAAGAAGTTTTAAAGCCAAATCACAGACGAGAAAGATTTATGGTTTTACGGCACCTGAGGAGAAACGAGGGCCGTAAATAGCACAGCTCCTCTTTAATTCTTTTAGCTTTGAAAGAATCAAATGGCTGCGTGTTTGTGCTTCACAGCATTTCTTTCTGCAGCAGTTTTTATTTCTGTTGTCAGTGATTGTATGAAGTGCAGCTCTTTCATGCATCGTTCTCTGCCGCGTGGTTAGTCAAAGGAGTTCTCACAGAGTGGCACCGAAACCTGTGTTTTTGTCATGAAAGTAGCTTTGGGGTGGGGGCTGCTGCAGCTACTGGTTGTAAAAAGCATGTGGGCTGACAAATTCCAGGCATTTGATTGTGCCCAGGCTAGCAACCCTGGTGGGCCTGAGGCGACACAGCCCAGCGCTCCCATTGCTTCATCTTTGATCTCAGAGTTTGGGAGCGAGTGCTCGGATAAAAACGGCAGAGAAGGAAACGCGGACGAGGTGATGACATGAAGGAAGGGAAACTGGGTGTGGCCTCCGACCAGCACACGTCTGTTTAAAACGAATCAGTTTTATTTCCATGGCGCCGCATCGTCGAGGCGCTTTGTGCTGGATGGTCAGGACCCCACAGAGATGCTGGTGTCTCAGGATGCTGACGATGTCACACTGGTGACGTTCTGGTGACAGATAAATTTAGTAAAAGAAAGTTTATCATCTATTTGATTTAAGTGTCCACTCATCATCATCACACAGCACGAAGAGAAGAACATTTAATTATGGAAGAGTGTCTTAAACTTCAAACATGATAAAAATAATATCTTTATTTTGAATGACAGTATTCATGTTATCCTGAGTCTGTGCAGTGTTTTTCTACATTCAGCTGTTTTAATCACATCCCAGATTTGTTTGCTCTTCATGAGATGTCGTCTGCTGCTGTGGACAATCCTCTCACTCTTATTTTCAAACTGAAATGAGTGCCAGCCATCTGTTGTCATTAGCTTTGCAGGTTAGCGGGATTCATTATTGTAGGCTGAACAGATCACAGATGGGATATTGATCTGTGACAGTGGACGCGTGGAGGAGCGAGCGGGTTGCTCGCTGTGCAGAGCAGCGGGGGAACCGTAGCTGAACCCATTGTTGGGAACTAATCAGAGGAAATCCAGAGCAGATGAATCGGATGGTTCGAGCGTGAGGAGCAGAGCTGAGGCAGAGCGCTGCGAGCTGTGGATGTGAGAGCGGCTGCAGGCATCAACTTTTCCCACTTTGTTCCCCGTGGTTTCTAAACTAGACCGTCAGACAGTTTCCTGGATGTGCTGTCGGTTTATTGTCTCTTGATGTGATTGGGTTTGCTTACTTGGAGTAAAGGAGAACAAAAGCCGTAAACAGGAGTGCCGGTCAGATTTATGACACTTTGAAGAAGCCTGTAAACCAGCAGAGCAGCTGTGCGCTCTTTCTCTCACGTTTCTCCTCACCATGTTTTGCACTGTGAGGGTTTCCTTATGTATCTGTGCATGTACATTGAAACACGTTTAAACGTGCACTGTCATTGTTTAAGTCCACATCTCAGTCAATCTGAAAGAGTCAAACATCCTCACTCTGGGCTGTGTGAGCCTCTGCTGCCTGTGGGCAGATGCTGCTTCAAGAAAGGGTTTAAAAGAACGATTTTCATTTTTGGCTTTTATGAATCCAAACTACAGACGTGTCAAACACAAACATGGACATGAAGGGAAGGACTGTATGGAAATGTTAGCACACACTGTGAACTGTGTGTGCTGTTATAAAAGGTACTGCTTCAACCTTGAACATTTACACAGAAATCTAATTTTCTCTTGATGCTTTGCCGACCCAACAGACGATGGATGGCACTATGAAACCTCCTGTTGGAGCTTTTCTTTCTCCAACTAATGTCAGGACAGATAGTTCTGACATTAGTTGGAAAAAGACATCCAGTGCTCTCTGCAGCCTCGTTTGTTTTATGTTTGTATTTGTTGAAAATAAATACAAACCTTGATAAATAAACATATTTTTAATAAAGAGAGTCCCCCTCACTGTAACTCTTAATTCCTGTCCCTTGGAGGTGGTTTGAAAGCCGAACGTGTTCAAAGTGGGAACACTGGTGAGTCCAGGTTGGTCCACTCCTGCTGGGTTTGGTCTTCTTTCAGCACATACATAATAATAACAGTAAATGGTAAATGGCCTGTATTTGTATAGCGCTTTTCTAGTCCCTAAGGACCCCAAAGCACTTTACACATCCAGTCATCCACCCATTCACACACTGGTGATGGCAGCTACATTGTAGCCACAGCCACCCTGTGGGGCACTGACAGAGGCGATGGTGTTGGACACTGGTGCCACCGGGCCCTCTGACCACCACCAGTAGGCAACGGCCCAAGGACACAACGACCGAGACTGTCGGAGCCGGGGCTCGAATAGTATTCATTTGCTTCTGTGTTTGCAGAACCGCCACATTCAGTCAAACAGCAGTTTGAGTCATATTTTTATCATTAATCGCTGCCTGTTTCTCTTCTTCCTCCCAGTCTGAGCAGCCCAGTCCAGCGGGTTCCAGCTCCAGTTCAAGCTTTGCTCCCACACCCCACAAACGACAAGGTAACCGACTTGGACCGTGCACACAAGTTACAAAGTTTAGTTTGTGCTGTTTGTTAGTGACACTAACATCATACGTGACACTTCGTGCAGTCAAAGCGATGTAACCAATAAACTGCAGCGCTTTGATTTGTTTGTTTTCGTGATTGTCATGCAAGCGTAACACCAAGTACACAGCGTAACACCAAGTACACAGTGGTAGCCTAACACTTATTGTGTGCCCTGTAGAGACTGTGGTATGGTTGTCATAAGGTTGCTACACTGTTACAAATTAAAACTAACATTTCCTGTTGGATTAAACGCTGCTTAGCAGCAGGATCGATATTGAACAGTGTTGTTTCACCGCCTCCAGCTGACACGCAGCACCCCTGCACACAGGCAGACACACAACCTCTTTCCTCACTACGACACATGTAGCTGACATTCACAACAATGCACAGCACTCAGCAAAACTCCAATGTAAAGAAAACTGAAGTGTTACACAGTTACCATAATCGTTAACCTGCTTGGTGGGAATTTAACATGCTCACGATTTGAGATAATTAGCTGTTATCATTAAAGTGGACATGAAACGCTACATGTATGAAGGCTAATTTACACCACTGAGCCCTGCTCTCAAAGGTAACGCTGTCTGTGCAGCTCGATTTAAGAAGTAAGTGCTTAAAGTTTAAGTTTATATAACACGTTTACCGACATCAGCATGTGATGTCACTGGGTTGGTTAGTTTATGTTAGCTTACTAGTAACAGTAACACTTTAAAATAGTCGGTGCTAGTGCCTATGGCTGATTACAAAACAGTAACAATACTGTGGCTCTATGTTAATTACACATGGAGGCGTTTGCCTGAAAAATGTTATGCTCATGTTAATCTCCTAGGACCGGGCGTCCACATATGTGGACATCACATTTTGGGTTATTTAGACCAAAATACTAAATTTTGCTCTACAAGGGCCTGATATCCACTTACGAGGACATTATACTGCTGCTGTTCTATCAAAATTTTATCAGATGTGGCTGATATTTTTCTTAAAAAAAAAAAAAAAAGGTAAAAAACCAAATCTGGTAATTCTTTGTTTTTACATTCATCGGGCCCCAATGTGACCAAATATCAAAGAGAAAGTCTGGAACTGAAGTTAAGAAGTACCCACCGAAGGAAGGATGAATGGCTGGATCATGAAAACCTGACATATCTCTGCATGTTGTGTTTTTCCTCTCGGCTGTAAAAAGGCTGATTGTCATCACCCCGCTGGTCGGATGGTTGGGGTGGAGAGCCAGGTTTGTGCATGCAGTACCTCAAGAACGAGGCTACGTAGGATTTAAGCTAACGACGTCGACGAGTTTGAATCTCGGTGACCTCGACCTCGAGGTCTCTGGCAGTGGACCCGGTCATGTGAGAAATGTTGTGCCTGGCTCTTCCACTTTAGGGATTACAGCTCCTAACGCGTTCATTCCTACTGGGACCACTTCGTTCTTGACCTTCTACGTTGGCTCCAGTTTTCCTCCAGTTTTTCTCATGCTCCCCTTCCTGACATGCTCTCTGCTGGGACTGCCACATCTATCACAACTGCAGCCTTCTGCTCCTTGTCCAGCACCACTGTGTGTGGTTGATTAGCCAGCAGCTGCTGCCAGGTGTTCTTGGAGGGCTGTTTGCCTCTTTAGCCAGTAGGTGTCCAGTACTATCCAGCTCTTCATTGTGGAGTCATTGTTGGATGTCTGTGTTTGTTATGTTGGCTTTTTCTGGGAGGTTCTTTGGTCTGCTGTTGGGTCCTCCAGCCACCTGATGTTGGTGTTGTGTGATGCTACTTTCTCACAGTACTGCTCAGTCTCAGGACCTGGTCATGGCGCCATCTCTGTCTTCCCTGGCTAACAGTAGTCTTGCATTCTTCCAGCCTGTGCGCCATCGCCCCACATAACCTGCACTGTGGCTCCTCCGTCATTGACTTGTAGACTAAGCGGAGCAATATTAAGATGTGGAAAGGCTCCAAAGTTAAAGCCAATTAATCGTCTGCTTTGACAGGTCCCACTATGTCCAGATTCCTTGTAAACCCAGTTCCGTGCTTTCCTCCTCTAGCTGCCGGACCTCGGCTCGGACCATGCCTCTCCTCAGCCAGGGCTCAGCTATTGCCCATTGTTGGAAGTGGGTGGACCCGAGTCCCTAACGCCCCATGCAGGACTTGCCAATGAGTCTTGGTACTATACCATGCTGGTATAGCCAGACCTTGAATTCGCCTGGTATGCCTGAACCTGCATCTTATGTAGCCACTCTACATCGTGCTCCTGCAGTGGACGAACTCTCATTTCCAGCCCGCTGGCACAGACTTTCCCGGGAAGGCTGAGGAGAGTGATCCCTCCTACATATTCTAATATGAACCATAAGCTTTATTATTGTAAAGTGGAAGCATTAACTAGCTGTGTATATCATATTGTCTGCAATCATACACAAATTCTTACGTGATACAAAACTGTCGTACTGAGATATCATTGCTATAGCAACACCAGGTGGTTATGATCCCTAGTGCATGTAATTAAGAGACAAGCCTGGGCATGTCTGGGAGTGAGAGCCACATGTGTCAGTCTGCAGTGGAGCAACTTCAGGAACCTCCAACAATCACAGTGCTCTGCAACATATGCAAGAACCTGTTTCAGCCCTTCAGGTGAAAAAACTGTGCGCTACAGTCAGGCTGTGTGTGGGGAGATATTAGCTGCTGGTGTCATGTGACCCAAATGTAAACAAATGACTCCACCAAGTGTGGCTGAAGGACGTCATGTGACAGGAAGAGCAAACAGTGGATGAAAGTTACTGATACAGTACATGGTGCAAGACCAAAGCAGCAGGTTAAAAAGCTCAACTCATGACCCAACATCCCAGGTAGAAGAGAGTCTTCAGTTTTATTGTGAAAATATTGTGCAGGTTCCTAAAGAGTCACAAGGTTAAGTTACTTTAGTTACTGTTTAACAAAAGTTTCCAGGCCAAACTACGACTGTTTCTATACTACATTTGACTTATTCTGTGTTGCAGTGCCATGCCACTTTCACGCTGCTGCAAACGGCACTGTGTCATCAGTGACAGTAGCTCATTGGAAGCAATCATGGGATGCCCTTCATTTAATCAAACTTAGAAATGCTGCCGAAAATATCTTTTTGTGTAAATGATCAGAAACATTATTACCACAAATCTTCTTAAAGTATCACTTTGAGCCTGTAAACAAACGGGCACAGCCCTGGTTTATAAACTTTTACTTTGAGTCGGTTCAGAAAGTTGAAGACGTCGTAAGAGAGGCTGCTAAATCATTTTGAGATTGAAGAACATGAAAGAATCATGTTGTTTTCCTGAGCAATGAGAACAATTGAAAACCAGAGCTGTAAGTCAGCTATGTAGAGTTCGAGATGTGTGCATGTTCCCTTTGAAAGTCAGATCACCAGTCCACATTTGCTGAGCTTTACAGTACCAACGTCACAATCTGCAGCTTTCTGCTTGTATTCCTGAGGTTTAAACTGCAATGACTGAGGCTTTATTGAACTGTTCCACTCAGTGCTTGGCCCGCTGCAGTCAGTGATGCAGGATCTGCACTCGGACGACGACGACGATTCAGAGGACAACAACGACGACGTGGATTCAGACACGGATCGAGCAGCACACCTCACACACCACCAGCACAGGTTAGTAACCCGAGGGCAGCTTTTCGAATGGCTGAACCGCACACTAGTTTAGTTTCATAGAGCTGTGTGCAGACATTGGTAATGAATTCCTTCTAGGAATTGCTATTATGAGGGCTACTTTGTATCTCACATGTTTGTGCAGTAGAGCCAGCCTTTAACAACAAACCTGTAAAATGATGAAGAGCCGCCATTTAAATCTTGGTTAAAATTGCTTGGGACAGTTTCTAAAGGTTCTTTCAACGTGCCTTTTACTAACTTTTCAAGTATTTCATGTAAGCTCTTTCCAACTCTCTCCACCATCCTGTTGGTGGAGGCGTGCCGTCAACCTTGGCCAAAAAGCATAACTTAACCAGATCGTCTCCGTCTCCAACAGTTGACCGGTTTTCTATCATCTATGCCAGGGGTGGGCAATTCCAGGCCTCGATGGCCGGTGTCCTGCAGGTTTTAGATGTGTCCTTGATCCAACACAGCTGATTCAAATGGATAAATGACCTCCTCATGATGTCCTGAAGTTCTCCAGAGGCTGGTAATGAACTAATCATGTGATTCAGGTGTGTTGACCCAGGGTGAGATCTAAAACCTGCAGGACACCGGCCCTCGAGGCCTGGAGTTGGACACCCCTGATCTAGCAGGCCCCTCCCTGACACTGATTCTGCGAGAGTCATCTTCATGTTAAAGACCGTCCTTCGTCCCCACTCTCTCAGATGGGGGATTTTTCATTGTTAGCGGTTTTTAGCTAACAGCTGAGACAACAGTTTTAATGTCTTTATTCTTTGTGACTTCATACTTAGGATTAGTTTAAGTGATGGCAGCAGAAGTGACAGCTCCTCCCATTCCCCGCTGTCGTGCAGTGAGGCCCCGCCCTTATTAAAGTCTACTAATAACCAGGTAATCATATCAGTAATATACTGGCTTATGTCTTAGATCAGCATGATTGAAAGCCACAGTATCCAGGTGTGTGCGTGACCCTGGGTGACTCTTTGCTCTTCTGTCTGTCAGATAGTGGAAGTAAAAAGTCCCACCAAGCAGAGCAAGCAAGACAAAAGCATGGAGTGTGATAAGGTGAGAACGAGTGTCTTTGGTTTTTAGAAACAGTGCGTGTAATGTGGACTAGACTAGTAAATATTCTGAAATATGGAAAGTGTTGTTATGTCTTGGGGTTTGTTACCATCAGCCACTGCTACATCATGACAGCCGTCTTTGCTTTGTGCTTTTCAGGTTTACCTGGATGAGCTGGTGGAGCTGCATAAAAGACTAATGACACTAAGAGAAGGTCACATACTGCAACAGGTGAGCTGATGTCAGCAGTGTCCGATACGTCCATCAGACACAAACCCACTTCTACAAAGTTTGGGATCCGTGTCAGATGTAAAAACTGAATTCAGTGATTTTCAGATCTCAGATTTTATTCACACGGTTTAAATCGACCAGTTGAGGAAACACGTTAGCGCAGGTCGAAGCTCTCTTCTGATTGGCCAGCTGAGAGCATGGTGTGCCTGCAGCAGATGACTGCATAAAGAAATCTGCTTGTTTAAAATAAATATTAGACCTTAGACGAAATAATAATGATGAAGTAGTAATGTATAACAATAGTTAATAGTTGCAGACTTTACTTTGACCCAGCCTGTGCCCACCACTCTCACTTTCTGTCTTGCAGATTGTAAACCTGATTGAAGAGACCGGACACTTCCACATTACAAACACTACGTTTGACTTTGACCTTTGCTCTTTGGACAGAAGTACAGTAAGGAAGCTGCAGAGCTATCTCGGGACGTCCTGAGGCACACAGCAGTTGGGTGCTGGATCCGAGCCTCTGACTCGTCCTGTATCAGTTCCAGCTGTAGTTGGCGTGTCTAAACCTCACAGTGGGTCCAGCCTGCTGCTTCGACCCCCCTGAACAAAGAGTTCACCCTGCTGCAGAAATCGGGGGTAGATGTACGAGATCAGGATGTCAGCAGGCAACAATCTGAAAGCTTGATATGAAGGGTTGGTGGGTGGGAGTGATTCTGCTGCCATGTATGTTGTTGTTTATCGTGACAAGTGCATGATCAACTTTGCCTTACAACATTGTACGTCTTATTTATTAAATTTAGTTTGCAGGTGTGTGTGCGTGTGTGTTGGGTGGAAAAAAGTGAAACAGGACTTTGAAGAGCTCTAAGGCACAAGTCTGACCAGTAACACTACTCTGCTTCGGTCTCCGATCAGATATCCGATTCATTCATTTCCCTGGGATCAAACAGCGTCCGCACAGATGCATCTCTGTTGTTCTGTTTTGTTGTGTGCGACCTCACAGTTTGCAAAGACGTGTGAAATATGAAGAAGAATCCAGCAGGAGGTCTGGATACAAAGTGACACATCATGGCGAGCGTGCTGAGTTGAGAGCGCCGTCGTCTGAAAACTAAAAGTTGAGAAGTTTCTCCAGTTTGTTCTGGAGTTAAAGCTTTAAAAAAACTTTATTTGTAAGTGTGTCTTTATTAAAGCCACCTTTATGCAAACTCTGAACTTTGAATCCACTGGAGCTTTACAAAAATCTTTGGCCTTGTCTCCTGCTGAAAGTGTCCTTCCTACATAGGAGTGTAGGGAGCACATTAACATAAAGGTCCTTCTGAGAATAAAGTGGAAATGTGCAGATTAGTTATTGCAACTAAACCTGATCCTGAAGCATTTCACCAGCTCACAGTGCAGCCGTGGCACTTAAAACGACTGTAATCGTCACATTTCAGTGTTTTTCTCTAAAAAGATTTTTGACTTTATTCTCAAAACGATCGACATTGTTTTTTAATCTTACTGTGGTCCTGTTATTCGGCTCTACAAAGTGAACTCAATTTACCAGCTTTAAATACCAGATGAACTCATGTCGGCTGCTTTAAAAACCTGTTTAATGTTGTTTAAACAGCAGGGCATGAATGGCTGCTCGCCTGTGCTGAGCACTCCTCTTTGGTACAGGAGAGCTGCCTCTCAGGAGGTCCTGCCCACTAAGCTTTTGCTTCTGATCGCCTGCCTAAGCACAGATCATGGGTTCAGTTGGTTTAGGATGTTTGTAGACAAAGATCCACTAACACGTGGAGTCATACAACCGACCCAAAACCTGCAGGAGGAACCGTTAACAGGTACTCTGAGGTGTGGATGTGTTTCACCTGTTAAATCAAAGCTCGGCGTGAGACGAGGCCTTTCTTGGAGTCGCCACAGGGACACGTGACAGTCTGATGAGGATGATTTCGTATTTTGAGGATTGAATGAACTATAAATGTTCTGTATGATGTGCAGATCGCACACATGTGGATGAGCTGGTTTTTGTATGTGCGTCTGAAGTAGCTGTGTACACTGTGCACAAATTGTGGTGTCAGGCCCAAAATGTTTGCTGTGTGCATCTTACAGCAGCCTCTGATCATTAGTTCAAAATATCAGCTTTTAGCTCCACCTAGTGGTAGCATGTTAAAACTGCTGCACAGCTCCCTGAAGTGGGAAATCCACAGTTAAATGATTCATCTCATCTTTATTCACTGCTTATATTAAGTTAATGTGAATGATGCATACAAAGCCCTGCCTTTGGTTCAAGCAGACTTACTCCACGATTCTGTGACCATCGTTACCCCCAAAGTCGATGTGTTTGCCTAAAAATATGTAAAATGTTGTTTCCTGGTTAAAGCAGTCACAGGACAGCCCTCCGTAAAGGAAGCTAAAATAGACTGATTGCCCCCTATTGGCTGTTAGTACAGGCCGACAGCTTCACCCTTCTGTACTACACCTTAAAATAATATAAACTCATCAATGACACTAATAAAAATGTGATTATCTGACCGGTTTTTGATGTGATGCTTTATAAACAGTGCGTTTCGTTATGGCTGACAGCTGCAGAGGCCCCTGTTTAGATTACAGTAGCTGTTCTGCATCCTTAAAACTAACCTGCCTGTTCCAACAACAAACTTAAGTAGTGCAGCTGCTAAACTGTAGTGATGTACTCAGAGCCTGGAGACCCAGACAGCGCCACTGGTAAAATCAGTTCCCTCGTTTCCTACAAGCTAAACAAGCAAAAGTAGTTTTGGGTTTTTTGGACTTCCTTCATGTTCCTGCAGCTGGAGGATTGGTACCTTCTGTATTTACTTCCATAACTGAATCTGAGGCCATGGTCCTCAGCAGGAAAAGGGTGGAGTGCCCACCCACAGTGGGCTGATCTCTTAGATGGACATTAACACCCCCCACCCCTCGTCAGGTTTTCCAACTGCTTTGTGGATAAGACGTCTTGGACGATCATCTTGGGTGTTGCAGGAAACAGCGGGATGTTTCATCCCGGGGATGGAGGTGCCATGTTTCTGCTGATGTTCTAAATGAGCTCATCTGCACAGCATAGTGGAAGCATGTGCTAGGATCATTGTAGTCTCCCCTTCATGCTACCATTGCTACTGCTATTGTAATCATTTATTTAAACTGCATTATCTCTGGTGGACACGATAAAGGCTTCATTACGAGCCACGAGGGTTTTGTGTTGCTTTTTTAAACTAAAAGGGAAAGTCCCCACTGAGACTCCTTTAAGCCATTCTCGCTTGAGAAAATGTAGCTGAGGGAGAGGAGCTGGGTACAAAGGAAGAATGGAACCGAGGGGTGGGAGAACGCTTCAGCGGTCCGGCAAACACTTCCTCCAATAAAACTGGGAGACCTTCAAAATAACCTCCCGCAGAAGAGACACAGAGACATCGACTGTCACACTGGCATAAGGCCAAGGAAGTGAAAAACTGCCCACCCACCAAACCCCACCCTCACCTCCACACAAACCTCTGCACATGATGACACATCTGCCCTTCCTCACTCGTATCACTGCCTGCAGCTGTGAAGGCAGGCTGCTTGGGGAAAACACACTTCCTTCACTTCTACACATAAGCAAGTGCAGCTGACTGATTTCATCGTAAATTGTAAACAAAATAAATATTAATTCATTTAAAAAAGTGTTCTTTGAGTTACCTTGGCATATTGTTTACAAACAAGCATGTTAGCACAGCGGATTTATCACTGAACACAGTAGCAGCTCGATCTGCATGTTTACAAACCCTTTGTAAGTAACCAAGTTCAAGCAGCCACATACAGACTCATCAGACTTTGGCTCAGTGACGTGAATCCGTTGAGATGAAGCCTTGCAGATAAAGAAGATATCCGACATCAATAACACAGTTCCTTGAGGACTGCAGTGCTAATAGGACCGATGCAATGAATGCTACTATCATCAATTTGGTTAAATGGTTAATTACTCTAAGCTGGATAACTAAGCTAATAAAATATTAACCGATGCATCTCAAAGTTGGGACAGGGCCATCTCTACTGCTGACCATGAAACAGAGCTTTTGACCAACTGTTAGTTTAGTTTTCAAATCAAATCAAATCACTTTTATTGTCACATCACATGTGCAGGCACACTGGCACAGCACATGCGAGTGAAATTCTTGTGTGCGAGCCCCACAAGCAACAGAGATGTGCAAAACACAACAACACAAACGAGCAAAATACAAGAATGGCCAACCTGAAACTAATAAATATATGTACAATATATAATAGTGTATGCATTTCTGGATGTGTATACTAAATGTTTTTCTACGTGTGTGTGTGTGTGTGTGTGTGTGTGTGTGTGTGTGTGTGTGTGTATACACATTTTTACAAATTAAATAGTAAAAAAAATAATAAAATAAAATATATAAAAATATACAGAGTTGAATATGTGCAAAACAGTGGCATTACTGTACAGTATGGAGTGCATAATGTTGAAGTTCCAGTAGTGAAGCTGAGGTGTCTATGAAGTGTTCAGCAGTCTGATGGCCTGATGGAAAAAGCTGTCTCTCAGTCTGCTGGTTCGGGACCGGATGCTGCAGAACCTCCTTCCTGATGGAAGCAGTCTGAACAGTTTATGGCTGGGGTGACTGGAGTCCTTGATGATCCTCCCCGCTTTCCTCAGGCACCGCTTCCTGTAGATGTCTTGGAGGGAGGGAAGCTCACCTCCAATTATCCGTTCAGAGCACCGCACTACTCGCTGGAGAGCTTTGCAGTTGTAGGCGGTGCTGTTGCGATACCAGGTGGTGATGCATCCAGTGAGGATGCTCTCAATGGCACAGTGATAGAAGGTCCTGAGGATGCGGGGGCTCATGCCGAATCTTTTCAGTCTCCTGAGAAAGAAGAGGCGCTGCTGCGCCTTCTTCACTGTTTTGTTTGTGTGTACTGACCACGTAAGATCCTCAGCCAGATGTACACCAAGGAACCGGAAGCTGCTCACTCTCGCCACAGCAGCGCCGTTGATGGTGATGGGGGTGTGTACTTCTCTGCACCTCCGGAAGTCCACTATCAACTCCTTTGTCTTTGCGACGTTGAGGGTGAGATGGTTGTCTTGACACCAGTGGGTCAGGGCGCTGACCTCCTCCCTGTAAGCCGTCTCATCACCGTTGGTGATAAGACCCACCACTGTAGTGTCATCCGCAAACTTCACAATGATGTTGGAGTTGTTAGTGGCTGTGCAGTCGTAGGTGTAGAGTGAGTACAGGAGAGGGCTCAGTACACACCCCTGTGGAGCACCAGTGTTCAGTGTGATGGGGGATGAGGTGATGCTGCCCAGTCTGACCACTTGGCGTCTGTCAGACAGGAAGCTAAGGATCCAGCTGCAGAGGGAGCTGCTCAGTCCTAGATCCTGCAGTTTCCTGTCCAGCTTCAAGGGAACGATGGTATTGAATGCTGAGCTGTAATCTACAAACAGCATTCTCACATACGTGTCTCTCTTCTCCAGAAGAGAGACACATGATGACCACGTTTTGGTCATCATGTGACCTGCAGTCAGCTGAGGCTGAAGCAGTGATGTGGTCACTCAGTGAAAATGCAACATCCAGATGAACAGAATACACATGCAGGGATCTCAGCTGAAACGTTTGTTCTACTGTCCATAAAATATGGAAATATGAAGTTTTACATTTTAGAGCGTTCCAGCTTTTCTTGGAATTGAGATCGTGTCACGTTATGGCATTTATTCACCTCAAACATACAATATGCACATTGACCCACACAGAAATAACTGCAAAGTGAAGATAATCAAAATTAATGAAATCACAAAAAAAAATCAGGTTCCAGCTCACGAATAGTTTTTCCTCCTCAACTCATTCCCGTTTCTCCCAGCGGGGAAGCTGACAACAAAGTGAAGACCACCAGAGTGTACGTGGCCTCTGTTTGCAGAGGGATCCTCGACCTCCCAGCCATTGTCATCAAATTTGCAAAGAGCTGCCATAATTCAAACACGTGCATGGATGCTATGCTTTTGGCTCGCTCGTGTCCGTCATTTCCCCTGTGGCCAATCATGTTGGCCTTCCTGTTGCTCTCCTGTGGAATTCTGGGTGGGGGGCATTTCTGTCTTCCTCCCTCCCCCACCCTTTTGCTCACAAAATCCATAAGAATTAGCTGTTCAAAAAATTCAATCAAGTTATGTAAAGGACAAAAGCAAGCAGACTTCAAAGGGGCGGGATGAGGAGACATGCTGCATACAAAGGCTCCAGACACTTCTTTCAGCACTCAGACCCCCTGCACCAGCAAAACGGACCCAGCCTCTTGGAACAAAGCCCAGTCCTGAACCTGGTCTTTGATTTCAGCGGTCTTGGCACTGCTCCTTCTTTGCTTTGTTCGTCTTGATGGAGCTACGCTGTGTAGCAAACCGTGACCCCTGCAGCCCACCCTGTTTGCATGAGGCAGCACACAGTCATACATGCAGACAAAGCCAAACTGCCATAAAACAGGAAATAAGAAGAAAGCTGATAAGGGAAAAAAACCAGTGTGCTGACAATACAGTCTCATCTCTCACAGATTACAGGCACCGTGAGTGTTGCTGCTGCCTGTTCTGATAAATTAGTCATGTGTGATGGTGCGTCTGAACAAGGAAGCGGGAAGGGAAAGAAAAACCAAACTTAGAGTCCCCGCTCTCCTGGAAACCGCCTCATTGTCTGTGTTGTCCAACGCCGCATTTGTTTTTTAGCGTGCCAGTTTCTACTCCATTCTCAAGCTTTTATAAAAATCTAACATCGGATATGTTTATTTAATTTACTGGGGTTGTATTTGAAGAATTACTTGCAGTAAGTAACTGTGCACTTCTGGAAACGAGAGGCAAAAGACACAAGCAGTCAGCTGATCCAAAAACAGCTACAGTAAGTACAGCAGGTCAAAGGTAACGCAGGCTCTGCTTTGTTTTAGCTACTTTTACAGTTCAGCAAACTCAGACTAAACCAGGTAAATCTCAAACTGACTGTTTTATTAAGGTAGAAGTCCACAAGATGTGAAAAACAGCACAATTTTTACAACACAGCTACCACCATGCTAATGTCTGCAGCCTGTTAGCAGCCCAAATGAAGCAGCAGCATTACTTAACAATACTGTGGTAATGAGCATCGACTATAAAGTTTGGGCTGACCTGACTGCGTTTGTGTGTTTGTAGGGACAGAGATGAACAGGGAGACAGAATCAGATGAATTTTTCTGAGTGCATCCTCCACAGAGCATACACAAGAAGAAAACCATAATCATTTGTCCTCACTGTAAACAGAAGCTAAACTAAAACCACTGCAAAAGAAAACATCACAGTGAAACAGTCCAAGGACTGCCCACGGGGGATCTTATCACAGCCACAGAACACAGCTTTAAATTGTGTAATTTAAGTGATCTCGATAGCTGTGTTTTGGAAGTTCAGTTAACGCTAGAAATGTGTTTTGGACTTTGTACATGCTCTTTGGAGTTTGTACGTAACCACTTTTTTTACATTAGAAATTCCTTTTGTGCATGATTTTAATAATAAATTAATTAAAGCAACAAAACAACCTGAAGAGCCAGTTGGGAGCCGAAAGAGCCGGCTCTTTTTAGTGAGCCGAGCAGAAAGAGACGGTTCTCTAAAGAAGAGCAGAGTCCTGGCCCCTAGCCCTGCCAGTGTAGCAGAAATGATGAGGATGATGATGCAGCAGCAGGTGTTCTTCTCTGCATGAGTAGCTTAATGTTGTTCGTGTGTAATGTACGTTGAGTAGGCTAACCACGTTATTACATTAATGCATGTAAGGTGAACTAGCAAACACCATTGTACCATGCGGCTGTCTTCTTGTTTGATGGCAGATACTCCCTTCACCCTGGCCAAAAAGGCTAAAATGACCAAAGAAAAAGTGGAAAACAGCTAAACATGAGAAGTTTTTGGACAAAGTTTGTGTTTTTCCATTGTTTAAGCACTGCTTCCAGCCAAGAGTGATACCATATATGCCCCTATAGCTGCAGAAAAGGCTAACATTGTTATCTTTTTACAAAAAAACAGCTGAACATGAGAGGTTTTTGGACCAATTTTGTGTTCTCCATTCTTTAAGCACCAGTTTGAGCACCGTTTAAGCACCGGCACCGTTTCAAAAGTACTGGTTTGGTACTGGTATTGGATAAAACCTAAACGATACCCATCCCTACATGCTACCAATCCCAAAGTGGCAAAAAGAAAGGGAGAAAACAGGAGCTTTCTGAACAGGTGGGAGAATATGATGAAAAAAATTAATTTAATTAAATTAAAAATTTAATTCAGAATGCTGCAAATGCAATTTTTATTTAAGAAATGACTTCAACTGATCTGTTATTTAATTGGAAATTTGATTTTGCATGTGTGCAATATTAAGTTTATATTAGTTTTATATATTGTTTAGTATTAAGCTTTGCTTGTTCCATATTTCGTTTTTCAGCAAAACTTGTTTGAGTCCATAAGAAAAGATTCCTTGTTATATTTGGAGGAAGATTTTTTTTCAATGATTATTTGATCCAGTTATGAACTGGTGCAGAACTGAAGAAGCTTCTCGGATGAGAGGTGAAACGTCTTCAAGTAACTTAAAGAAGTCCAGACGCTTTTCTTTGCAAGCTCCTTTGATCCAGTTATGAACTTTGGCCCACTGTGTATTTGAGTTTGACACCCCTGCTTTAACGTGTAAAATGAAGTGGCAAACCGTCCTGGCTTTATAATTATGATCTGTCTTTCAACAAATATTTAATTTATTACTTAGTCTCGCTGATACTCGTGTAATTTTAGGAGGCGATTTTAATTGTGTACTTGATAAACTCTTGGTTAGATCCACTCAAACCTCCCAGTTGTTTAACGCTTCGACTGTTCTGAATAATAATATGTTGAGTTCTACTAACCTGTTGATGTTTGGAGACTGTGTAACCCCACTGATAGAGATTACTCTTGTTTTTCACAAGTGCACAAATCGTACTCCAGAATAGATTATTTTTTTGCTTGATTCTAAATTGATGTCTAAAGTTGTATGCTCAACTTATCATAATATCTTGATCTTGGATCTTTAGTCCTGGACTTCTGTGGTACGAAACAACTGCCGTTTTCACCCGTCACTCCTGTCTGAGAAATCCTTTTGCCGATTTATGACAACTAAAATATCAGAATTCTTGGAAACTAATGATAAACAAGACGTTTCTGATTCGATTCTATGGGAAACATGCGAGGAGAAATTATTTCTTTTGTATCCTCGTTAAAAAAAGGACGCCAGAAACGCCTGTTTGAAATAGAAGCTGAATTAACACAGTTAGAACAGGACCACAAGGCCTCCTCTTGTCCCTCTTTGTTTCAAGACATCATTAAAAGGAAGTTTGAGTAAACCACAATTTTATCGTGTCAAGTAACAGATCAGCTATTTAGGATCAGACAGAAGCATTTTGTGTTTGGAGATAAGCCCCATAAGCTTCTTTCTCGGCAGCTGAGAGGCCTACAGGCTAGTAGGGCTATACACAAAATAAAATCAAGATCAGGCGAAATTTTAATTAGCCCTAAAGCTATTAATGAGCGATTTAGAGAATATTATGAAGAGCTCTATATGTCGAAATCTTGGGGCAATATTTCTCATTGGTTTGGGAAGCAGGATCTCCTGACAATGAATGACGCTGCAGGAGAGGCTTTAAACTCAGATATTACTGTTGAAGAAGTTTCGAAAGCTATTAAGTCATTCCCCAGTGGAAAGTCCCCAGGCCCAGATGGGTTTGGCATTGAATTGTATAAAAAATACTCTGAAAAGGTGGCCCTGCTTTTATTGAGAATGTTTAAGCATTCTTTCCATACTCAAGCATTCCGCCGTGCGCTAATATTTCTTTGTTATTGAAAGAAGGAAAGGATGAAACAGAATGTTCCTCTTATCGACATATTGCTTTGTTGAATTTGGATATGAAAATTTCCACTAAAATTTTGGCAAACAGATTAAATAGACATGTTGGATCAATTATCCATCCGGATCAAACTGGGTTTGTCCCCCAGAGGTTTTCCTTCTTTAATGTTTGAAGATTGATGAATGTTATGTACAGTGTTGGGTAAGTTACTTTAAATTAGTAACTTAGTTACATTACTAGTTACTTATATCAAAAGTAACTCAGTTACTTCAAGTTACTCATTACTTTCAGAGTAACTAGTTACTAGGGAAAGTAACGTTGGTTTTACTCAGACTTCTCTTGTTAATGTGTTGCTTCTGTAACTGGATACCCAGCATTGCCAGTCTTCTAGCTTGCTTACTTGCCACACGTGCACTGTGCCACCTACCAATAGAAAGGAAAAGATAATGTGCACATTTCCAGGAGAGAAATCCCATGCTTGGACCGTTGTTGGCCGCTGCATGATTCATGATTCTCACTCGCTTTTGCAACTTTGTACTTTTGTGTTACTCGCAGCAACAACTCCACCTCATTGTTAGTCCATTTAAAAAAACTCTGCGCTTTTCAAAGAGACGTTTCTAAGAGCCGGGAAGTAAATAAGCGGCAGACAGAAATGAGGCAGGTCGAATCGTCTTGCGTTTCACGCATGCGCAGTACTGGGACGTAAGAGTTTCAACCCTTTCAATGTGGATGCACAACTCTGTGAAAACAGCTGAAAACACTAGTGTGGACGCGGAGTGCTTTCAGACAAAGACGCCGTTTTCAAATCTATCCGGGCTGGTGTGGACGTGGCCTCAGTCTGGAAAAGACGTGTTTCTCAATCCCACAAGCACCACTGTGAGCCTGTCTGCTGCCAGCTGCCGACTGGGGGACTTGTGTCTGTCAGACGCGACACAAAGTGTGATTTTAGCAAAGATTATTTAGTTTTGCAACATAAGAGAAAGAGGAATTTGGTGACCTTGGTCCATGAGAAGTCCATAACAAATAAGTTGGATATGGATGACTCTGTAAGAGTGTTTTTGGAAAGGTAAACAGGAGACTGTTGTTGTAGAGTGGACCGAGGAGAAAGGAGAGTGGAGCTGTTTAGTTGCAAACAGACTTCAGTCCCTTGCGAAACAAATAAGTTTAAAGCATGACAAAATCTGTTTTGTTCAAGAGCTGGTGATTTTTTTTTTCATTACTATCCCAACCCGTTTTAGTTTTGTAAATATTGGCTATATTGAGAAGTCTTATTTTAATCTTTATTTTACAAATTTATTTGAGAATTAGGCCATTCAATGAAGATGGATTTGATGTTGTTGGTTGTAAAGATCTGGATGGATAGTTTAATTTATTCTTTATTTTCTTTTTTAATTCTATTTTTGAGTTTTATTTTTTAAGACTTGGTGAACTGTATTTTTTAAATAACATCGCCTACCCTTTTTAGTTTTGTTAATATTAGCAATAGTAAGATGTATTATTGCTGGGCTTGGATATATTTAATATAAGGCATCTAATTAGTGCTTTTAGTTGTTAGTTGTTGTTAGAATCTGATGATGTCATGGTCCTGGGTCGGTGACCCAGCCCTTTAAGTTTATTATTATCATTTTCCAGTTTATTATCATGATGATTATTGTTGTTTGAGTTCTACGTGTTATATTCGGTCTGCATCTGTATCTCTGTCTGTCTATGGTGTCACCCCGTCTGTGTGTGAAACTGTCTGTTTAGTTCAACGTCTTGTCTCCCTGTGTCTGAGTTTCCTGTTTTATTGTGAAGGTCTGTGTCATATGTCAAAGTGTTCAGTTTTACCTTTCTCCTGTCTCGTTAGCCTAGTTCCTCCCAGCTGTGTTCCCCACTTGTGTTCTCTGAGTGTATTTAAGTTGTGTCTTCTGTCATGGTAGTTGCTGGTTCGTCTGCGTCATTTCCCTTACGCCATTCTGTGTTTATGCCTCCGGCTTCCTGGTCATTCTCCCTGCAAGGTACCCTCGCTCGTGTTCTGGTTTTGTGTTTAGTTTTCCCAGTTTAGAGTTTTTACCGTTCTGTTTCTCGCCACCCCTTTTTGTTGTACTTCTCCGGTTGTAAATAAAGCTCACCCTCCACTTAAGCAGTCTGCATCTTGGGTCCGTTATTTATCCACACGGCCTGCCCCGGCAAACCGTGATAGATGAGGAATATTTTGGTTGTTTTGTTTTTCTGTTTCCCCCCTGACGGATTACCACCTTAATGTGGTCAGGGGGTTTGCGTGCCTCGGTGACCCTAAGAGTTAGACCAGCCTTCAGGTGGGACACCCAAGTTGGTCTAGTCTTAGGGTAGAGGCCTGACAAAGTGCAATTCAGTTACATGACAAAAACAGTTATTAAGAACACCCCACCCAACCCCACCCCTTTCCTGCCTCCACTTCCACCATTTGCCCCCTTTACATTTCGGTCTGCCCCCTTATATATGCTTGTCTAGAACCGGTCCAGGTCGACTATGACAAGTTGCTCCGTTTGGTTTCACTTTTTTCATAACTCCTCCTATGAGGTGTTCAAGCGCCCCCAAATTTAATCAGAGCACCTCTAAAAATACTACTACTACTATATTAATACTAGTAATAATACCAGATGTTAGTATTATTTTCTGGAATTATCATTAAACATTATATTTTCTTAACTTGCCTAATGATGACATACAGGACAGATGAGAACAAGTTTCATATGCAGTGTTTATGGTATCATGATGTTACAGTGCGCTCACACAGAGGCTGGTTTGTCATTAATCGCCTAATTAAGACTTTCTTTGCTGTGGCAGAAAGACGATGAAGAGATCATGTCATGGCACAAATCAGTGATGCAGATTTAAAACACACTTTAACTGAAATACAGCAAAAGTTCAAACTGTCCTGATAATACGGCGACGTTGCTGTGAAAAAAAGTTTTTATCTGTTCTCTAAATAGCATCAAAAACATTAGAGATTATTAGCTAACTCTAACCTTCTGATCCACTAGTCTGCTTGTATTCAGGGGCTGAGAAGCTGATGAAATTTATTATTTTAGTTCGTTAAAGATTTCTGTTCCTACTCTGATGGAATTGGGCTTCAGTGTTTGTTTACAGTGCAGCTCCACATCCAGGCGACAGCAGGTGAAAATGATGTTACCTGTCAGTGTCCAGCTGCAGCCTGTGTTCAATATTGTTATAAACTGATGTGGATCAGTTCGTGTCTTTTTTTGTTTTTGTCTTTGTAAATTCTGTTTCACTGCAACATTGAACAAAGCCTGAGAGAGCAGGATGAAGACAGCCTTCAAGCATCAAACTTTAAGCGTGAGGACATTTCAAATGCAACGTTTCTATCAGCTCAACAAACATCAGCAAACACACAAACTCTTCATGTGCAGTTTGTGTCACAGTGAGTTGTAGCTAAAGGTCCAGCTGCTGTATTTCACAGGGAGGGGGTAAAGCTCACATGTAACATTTAAAGCTCAGTTTTTAAATCAAATATTGGGTCTGTACATGTGACATTATGTTTTTTCATATTCTGAAACGTGCTGCTAAACAAACTGATGAAGACTAACTGTGTTATTTAAAGGTTGCATGCTACTGCAGGATAAACAGGTTAGTTTGCTGCACTGTGATGGATTTAAAGTACAGAACAGTGTGTGACTGTGGCGCTTAGATTCACTGAATTCCACCTTCAGAGCAGCTGAATAGTGTCTAATCTAAAGACAGCATAAACAATTTACTGTCAGTGTAGAGAATGGAAATCAGCCTGTTCAACTCATAAAATCATCAGCTGACATCTGGTTGAATTCACTTGTGTAAATCCACAAAGAGCAGCAGGTCAGCTGATCACAGCCTGTACATTCAGAAAATCCACTGGAGCTCTGAATAGAAATGATTGTGATTTGTGATCTTTTCCAGGCACTGAGCCATTACAGCTGATTTTAGGGTTCCTCCACCTGCTGAATCCACTTTAACTCCTGACTCCTCATTTTCCTGTTTAGGGACAAAGTCGCCCTCTACAACGTAGGCAACAGAAAATAGAGCCATGTTTTATTTTCCTTCTTTTTCTCTGCTCACGAGGCAGAGCTCACCTACTTTTTACTGTCTTACACTGAGTAGATTTCAGAGCCTGTACTTTTTCACTTTTACTTAAGTAAATACATTGAATCAGTTTTACTGGAGCATTTTTAACACAGGTTTCTGTACTTCTACTTAAGTACAACGTGTGTGTACTTTTGCCACATTAAAGTCTCCCTCTTCTGTGGTGCCGCCTTAAGTCTTCTTTATCATGATCTTTTTCACCTCTGAGGGGAAATTTTGATGCTCGTCCTCTTTGTCAGAAAGATGCAGTCCTCAGCTGACTGAATAAGCTCACTAGAGCTTTCAGCAGCTAGCAGTGGAGCTAAAGCCTGAACAGGTAATAGAGCTAGAAACTGACCTATGGTATGGGTAGGTGCAAGGTGCAGAGCGGAGCTCAGTAACAGTCACTGGGTAAACTAGGTTAATGGTGTCAAACACAGTTTCAGGAGACAGACGTATGGCAGGCTGGTTTTAGCAACTCTGCTGTTCTTAAGCTGTCCATGTTCGAAATAGCAGTCTTTGAAACAGTCTTTGTATACACAGATTCAGGCTTAGCAAACTCAGTAACTCTCAGCTCAGAAGGAGGTTACAGAAGCAGGTGTATTTTCACAGGCCATCACAGAATAAACTGCACAGTCCAAGGGTGTAACAATACCACAACAGTGTTAACAGTGACTGACACAAAAGCATGGTGAGCTGGTTTACATATAAATGGCTGTGAAACACAAAATCCAACCTAATTCATTATTTCTGAGGCACTAATTCCAGCATTTCAGCCAGTTTAACTATGGCAGGTGGCACTCTGCTACCATTTACGTTTACCAGCTGAGGCACAGAAAAGATCACAAACTGGGAAACTGGCGGATCAACACAGGAAGTCTCAGATGCAGGAGCAGGATTACTAATGTCCAGGCTCCTCAGCACGCACTGTTTTATTCACAACTGTTGATGGTGTGGCTGGGCTCAGGCTGTGAAACCTCAGAATCAGCAGGCTGAGGAGGAAAACAGTCCAGTGGGGATACAATGCCAGTGATAGTGTGGAGGTGAGTCTGGGGTGGAGTAACAGTCCTTTGTTCAGCAAACTCAACAGCTGGAAAATCCATATTGGCTAACTCAGAGAAAACACTGCGAGCATTAGCAGAGTCTGACGGCTCAGGAACACAAAGATCACGAGCGAGGACAACCGGTGAATAACGTGACACCGAGGAGTCCCTCTGAACAATGTCTGTAGAGTTCAAACACACAGTCATCTGATGTAGCAGATACAGAGTCCACGGAAGACGAAGCAGTGTTACTCACAGTGGCAGATCTGTCATGAAGTCCAGGATCAGAATGCTGAGCGTGCGAAACACAGTCACTCTCTCCCACGGCTGCAGTCTGCTCAGCTGTACTGGAGCGACGGCAGCGTGAACGCCAATCTGACAGCGGCGTGACGTTTTGACAAACATCGGTTCAGGAAGCGCTCCTCTCCTGTTCAGGTGGAGTCATTTAGCGGGTTTGTAGAAACTGCAGTTTGCGGTTCTTTGAATTGAAGTTGGTGTTCTGCTAAATGCAGTTTGTCACTCTGAAGATATTGTAGCTGCTGCTGAGGGATACCCTGCTGCTTTGTTCTCAGTTTGCTTTCCTGTTTGTGCTGCTCGTTTGTTCTCGGTTGTGTTGCTGTAGTTCTTTTTGCTGCTGTGTGCATTGACTTGGATCATCCATCAGTAAAAATCTAACTCAAATGCAATACAACAAATTCATCATTCATATAAAAAAATCCACATGGACACAGACTTTCTAATCGGACATCACAAAGTTATTCTTTGTGATGTAAAATTAAAAACTCCCCAAAACTACTATGAGAAAACCCTGAAAAGGTTCAATGATAGAAGAAAAATGCTTTACATATAAAAACCAACAGAGGTTCCTAATAAATAGACTAATAAACAGAGAATAGCTGAACAGTTTCTGTGACACAGACCTAAAAATGCATAAATGCTCCATGATTTTCGTTTCTATCCATCATCTTGAACACTGGCTATAAATGTGTTCACGTCATTATTGTGTGATTTGGTTTCTTCACGTGTCTCCTTCAGTGCAAATAAAGGATTGTTAGAGTGTGTGCTGTGTGTTTTTCTGAAGCATGACAATCCTTTCCAACAAGTATTTCCAGCTGTTTGTCTCCCCTCTGCACTTTAATCTTTCTTCTTGTCATGTCTGTGTTTGTCCACCAGATGTCTCCCTCAGCTCATTTACTCCAAATCAGAAGCATCAGCTTTGTGGAGCGTGGAGATGCTCTGCCTGCCAGACACAGCTTAGGGCAAAGAAACATGTCTCTCCTCCACATCTGTCATCTGAAAAATGACATTAAATGTCATCACTCTAGATACAATAAGAACAATTAAAAAAAACTCAAAGATTCAATCTTTTGTTACATTTTAAAAGTTCAAACCTTTAAAGACATTAAGTTTAAGATCATATATGATCAAGAAAATCATGCTTTTGTTCATTCCGAGTATGTATTCTGTTGTGATTTTGCCATTTGTTAGGTTTCTGTTCTTTGCCTGCCTGCTCCCACTTCTCTGTGTTCCCTCTGTCTGTCCATGGAGTTATTGTGTCTGCTCATGAGTCTGCCTGTCAAGTTCAGTGTCCTGTCTGGTTCTCTGTGTCTGTTAGTTTCCTGTTTAATTCTGAAAGTTCATGTCTCATGTCAGTGTGTTCAGTTTTACCTCTCCCCTGTCTCGTTAGCCTAATTGTGAGTGTCTGGTTTAAGTTTTGTTCTTTAGTTTTCCATGTTTAGGTTGTTTACTCCCCGCTCTGCTCTTCCTGTTTTTGTCACCTTATCACCGCTGTAAATAAACACTCACTCGCACCCCAGCCAGTGCCTGCATTTTGGATCCTTTTCTCAATACACCACACGACTGCCCCCAGCCGTGACAAATCTTCACATTTCAGAAACTGGAACCAGCTTTAAATGTGATTAAAATAATGACAAAACAATCAATTCTCTGGTCATTGACTAACTGATGAATAACTGCATTTGACAACCCGCTACAGCAACAACCAGGGGCGGAGCGTGGGGGTGGCTTACTGGGCTTAAGCCCGGGTTGTTTTGTCAGAAGCCCGGGGTCTTTTGGAGTGTAATTTTTTTCATAGTTAGATGCCTGGCTGACAACTGTATAAAACAAAAAGTACACACAATATTCGAAGCACATAGTGCACACCGTGGGAATTTACGACTGTGCATGAATCCCCCCTCATATTGGTATGATCCGAGCTCAGGCACTAAGCGACTGAGCGAGGGGGCGGGGTAGCTGCTGCCAGCAGTGAGTGCGCTGTTGGAGAAACGGAGCCAGCCATAGTAAGGAGAGCTTAAGTTTGACCAGGTACCAAAGCAAATCATTCGTACCGTACAAATAATGTAAATATGACGGTGCATCACGAAAGATTGATATCAAACTGATCACTTGACCAATATTACGTTACTCGCTCTTCAAGTGAATCAACAAATGGCGAAATGAAAAGCCGAACAAATGCTATTTTTTTTAGAGTCTTAGCTTACGTGTGTTTATTTCATATTTTCAGTTCTTACCCTCCCCGACTAAATCGGTTTCAGTTATGTACTGAAATATAAGAATGGACATTAGAGGGTTCTTTCAAAGAAAAAACTCAGGTAAATGTTATTTTATATATTATGCTTTGTATGTTGTTCAGTATATTTGTATGCAAAATAAGAGGGATTTCAGTACTCAGCAGGATATTCACATCTGTAACCAGATATTTACACTTTAGGGAGAAAACATAAAACAGTTTTACTGTACAACATCAATTTGGAGTAAACTTTTCTTTTAGATAAATATTGAAATATCTTTTGAATTAGTTAAATGTCAGAATAAAGAGAGACAGAGCTGTATTTTTTATCACTTTCATCAAATTTAGGAGTACATGTACACTAAGTTTATTGTTAACTAATAAGAAACTCCAGACGATTCCATTCTGAGCTGAAGAAGCTTCTGATAGGTTAGTAGAGTCCATGTGAGTAAATTTTCTGTGACATGGGAAAATCAAAAGATGTCAACCAAAACACCAGGAAAAGAATTGTGGAGCTCCATAAGTGTGGCTCAGTTTGAATACAATTTGGTGCCATTTGCAATTAAGAAATACAGATAGTTTCTCTCTTTACTCTTAAAGTTAACAAATATGTTTTTTAGATTTATCAGTCTAAAAAATAAACATTTAGTCTGATTTGATGTTACAATTAAAAAAGTGTTTGTGTTTTGATCTGAAGAGTACATAAATATGTGGTTTCAACTGTATATTTGATGATTGTCAGCACAAAGAGAGAGAGAGGAACAGAGAGGGAGAGAGAGGAGAATGAGGACAGAACAGAGGTGGAACAAGAGCAGGTGAGACACACATGTTAGTCAAATGGTTGTTTACCAAAAGTATCACCGTCCTCATGTATCTCGTACCTAGTGTTTCTTTTTAGGTTTGTTATTTTTCAAATTCTATATTTATTAAGTTCTGCAGGCTTGTTTGCACAACAAGGCTAAATAATTATATAAACTTTTCTCAATCTAAATATTGTACTTTGGTAGAATTAAACAATAAATGTACTGCAGGTCTATGATGACTTTTAGTGCTACTATCATCTAGTTCTGATTCTGGTTCTGTCTTGGTTAAGTCCTCAGTAGTCCTGATTTTGAACTGTTGTAGTCCTGTTTTAATTCCGGATCAGTTCTGGGTCTGGTTGAATTGGGGTTTAGTCCTCATGTCTTGATGCAGCCCCGATTTTGTTCTGCCTTGCTGCCTAATTAAAAAACTAGTTTAAGGTGTCCTGCACATGTGATATATATTTTTCCCTATATGAAGTCATTGTTTTTTGAACAAAACTCAAAACAGAGCCAATTAATCTTTCAGTAATTTCTACCCCCCCCCCCCCCCCCCCCCCAAAAAAAAAAAAAAAAAAAAAAAATCCCACATGCATACTACCCTTTTGGGCTAAGCCCCGGGTGTTTCAAATGTCTGGCTCCGCCTCTGGCAACAACAGAATAAAAGCACTAACCAGACCGATGAAAGGTTTCAAACATACTGAATATGAGGAGTAGTATAATTTAAACTCAAGTGACTCAAGCAGCTTCAAGCCTCAAGCAGATTCAAGCAGCTTTAAACCTCTGGCAGATCTCACCCTGCAGCAGTTCTCAGCTGCTAGCAGCACTCTGCTTCAAGCAGTCACCTGCAACTTCCAGTAGCTGTCAAATAACAGCAGGTCTCAGCTTCCAGCAAACATCCAGCAGCACTTAGCAACGCATGCCTGCTCCTCAAGAACTCAGAACCAACCACGAAGGGACTCGAACCCTCAATCTTCTGATCCGAAGTCAGACGCCTTGTCCGTTAGGCCACGTGGTCTGGCAGAAGCTCCCACTTTTCACGAACGTTCGTTGGAGTCTGCTTGAGCCAACTGCTGGTGTTGGGTTGGTCACGTGGCTGGTGGATATTGCTTGATTGTTGCTTGAAATAATTGATTGTTGCTTGAAATAAGTGCATGCCACAGCATTTCTCCCATGTATCACGCTCTTAAAAACGTAGTCCTACCTGCCACATGCACAGTGGATCCACCCACTAAGCCAGAGTATCAACTGCCAATGGACGTCATAAAGCTTACGTGGCCCGATCTGTCACCTGGAAGTTGGCAGAAGTTTTTTTCTTGGATCCCACCAAACAAAACCACAGTCTACCATGAGACAGCACCTTCCATACTGGAATGGCCAGTATGGGGATTGAACCCATGACTTTGGCGTTATTAGCACCACGCTCTGACCAGCTGAGCTAACCGGCCTACAACTTGTGTGCAAATTAATCCTTTTGTTGACTAATATACCAAAAAAGAGGGTGGAAGAACTGTTAAGAACACAAGAGAAATGTGTGTTTACAAGAAATTACTTCAACATAGTGGGAAAAAAACCTCTTCTGTTGACTTACAAAAAATGCTTTCAGAAGAAATTTGCCACAAAACAATACATGGTGTGCGTCTTCTACTGTTAGGGTCGATAGGTGAGGATATAAAGCAGCAGTTTTTGATGCAGTATGCTGTGTCAGACTTTGGAAATGAGTGATTTATCCAGAAAGTAGCTGGAAAAGTGATTTGGAGATTGTAGCTAAGCATGTAATGTATTCATTAGCGTGTCATGTGTCAGTGAATTTTGTGGTTTGCTGTCATTTGTAGTTGCGTACATCACTCACCTGGAAGTTGGCAGAGGTTTTTTCTTGGATCGCACCAAATAAAATCCACAATCTATCACCAGACAGCACCTTAGATGGCTGCTGGAATGGCCAGTATGGGGATTGAACCCATGACCTTGGCGTTATTAGCACCACGCTCTGCCCAGCTGAGCTAACCGGCCTACAACTTGTGTGCAAATTAATCCTTTTGTTGACTAATATACCAAAAAAGAGGGTGGAAGAACTGTTAAGAACACAAGAGAAATGTGTGTTTACAAGAAATTACTTCAAGCTGTACCAATGAAAGCCAACTCTTGGAAGCTCCCACTGATCAGAAGCCACCTATGCAGGTGGAGTTCCACCAACAGCCTGCTTCCAAGTCGTGATTTTTTCACCCGTGTCGCTTGAGGTCATGGCATGTTATTGACTTTCTATGGTTGCTTCTAAGCCAAGACTACTGGAGCCTGGCACTGATAAGGCCAAGTTCATGGCTTCAGTCCCCAACCTGGCCATTCGAGCCTCGTTTGAGAACTCGTAGAGTCTCTGTTGAAGGACATGAAGTTGACAACAGCGTAGCAATTTTGGATGACATAAAGGAGCTGAGGTTGGCATGCTGCGAACGCATGCCTGCTCCTCAAGGACTCACAACCAACCACGAAGGGACTCGAACCCTCAATCTTCTGAGCCGAAGTCAGACGCCTTGTCCGTTAGGCCACGTGGTCTGGCAGAAGCTCCCACTTTTCACGAACGTTCGTTGGAGTCTGCTTGAGCCAACTGCTGGTGTTGGGTTGGTCACGTGGCTGGTGGATATTGCTTGATTGTTGCTTGAAATAATTGATTGTTGCTTGAAATAAGTGCATGCCACAGGATTTCTCCCATGTATCACGCTCTTAAAAACGTAGTCCTACCTGCCACATGCACAGTGGATCCACCCACTAAGCCAGAGTATCAACTGCCAATGGACGTCATAAAGCTTACGTGGCCCGATCTGTCACCTGGAAGTTGGCAGAAGTTTTTTTCTTGGATCCCACCAAACAAAACCACAGTCTACCATGAGACAGCACCTTCCATACTGGAATGGCCAGTACGGGGATTGAACCCATGACTTTGGCGTTATTAGCACCACGCTCTGACCAGCTGAGCTAACCAGCCCACAACTTGTGCCTAAACCGACCCCTTTTTTTTGTCTAATATACCAAAAAAGAGGGTGGAAGAACTGTTAAGAACACAAGAGAAATGTGTGTTTACAAGAAATTACTTCAACATAGTGGGAAAAAAACCTCTTCTGTTGACTTACAAAAAATGCTTTCAGAAGAAATTTGCCACAAAACAATACATGGTGCGCGTCTTCTACTGTTAGGGTCGATAGGTGAGGATATAAAGCAGCAGTTTTTGATGCAGTATGCTGTGTCAGACTTTGGAAATGAGTGATTTATCCAGAAAGTAGCTGGAAAAGTGATTTGGAGATTGTAGCTAAGCATGTAATGTATTCATTAGCGTGTCATGTGTCAGTGAATTTTGTGGTTTGCTGTCATTTGTAGTTGCGTACATCACTCACCTGGAAGTTGGCAGAGGTTTTTTCTTGGATCGCACCAAATAAAATCCACAATCTATCACCAGACAGCACCTTAGATGGCTGCTGGAATGGCCAGTATGGGGATTGAACCCATGACCTTGGCGTTATTAGCACCACGCTCTGCCCAGCTGAGCTAACCGGCCTACAACTTGTGTGCAAATTAATCCTTTTGTTGACTAATATACCAAAAAAGAGGGTGGAAGAACTGTTAAGAACACAAGAGAAATGTGTGTTTACAAGAAATTACTTCAAGCTGTACCAATGAAAGCCAACTCTTGGAAGCTCCCACTGATCAGAAGCCACCTATGCAGGTGGAGTTCCACCAACAGCCTGCTTCCAAGTCGTGATTTTTTCACCCGTGTCGCTTGAGGTCATGGCATGTTATTGACTTTCTATGGTTGCTTCTAAGCCAAGACTACTGGAGCCTGGCACTGATAAGGCCAAGTTCATGGCTTCAGTCCCCAACCTGGCCATTCGAGCCTCGTTTGAGAACTCGTAGAGTCTCTGTTGAAGGACATGAAGTTGACAACAGCGTAGCAATTTTGGATGACATAAAGGAGCTGAGGTTGGCATGCTGCGAACGCATGCCTGCTCCTCAAGGACTCACAACCAACCACTAAGGGACTCGAACCCTCAATCTTCTGATCCGAAGTCAGACGCCTTGTCCGTTAGGCCACGTGGTCTGGCAGAAGCTCCCACTTTTCACGAACGTTCGTTGGAGTCTGCTTGAGCCAACTGCTGGTGTTGGGTTGGTCACGTGGCTGGTGGATATTGCTTGATTGTTGCTTGAAATAATTGATTGTTGCTTGAAATAAGTGCATGCCACAGCATTTCTCCCATGTATCACGCTCTTAAAAACGTAGTCCTACCTGCCACATGCACAGTGGATCCACCCACTAAGCCAGAGTATCAACTGCCAATGGACGTCATAAAGCTTACGTGGCCCGATCTGTCACCTGGAAGTTGGCAGAAGTTTTTTTCTTGGATCCCACCAAACAAAACCACAGTCTACCATGAGACAGCACCTTCCATACTGGAATGGCCAGTATGGGGATTGAACCCATGACTTTGGCGTTATTAGCACCACGCTCTGACCAGCTGAGCTAACCGGCCCACAACTTGTGCCTAAACCGACCCCTTTTTTTTGTCTAATATACCAAAAAAGCGGGTGGAAGAACTGTTAAGAACACAAGAGAAATGTGTGTTTACAAGAAATTACTTCAACATAGTGGGAAAAAAACCTCTTCTGTTGACTTACAAAAAATGCTTTCAGAAGAAATTTGCCACAAAACAATACATGGTGTGCGTCTTCTACTGTTAGGGTCGATAGGTGAGGATATAAAGCAGCAGTTTTTGATGCAGTATGCTGTGTCAGACTTTGGAAATGAGTGATTTATCCAGAAAGTAGCTGGAAAAGTGATTTGGAGATTGTAGCTAAGCATGTAATGTATTCATTAGCGTGTCATGTGTCAGTGAATTTTGTGGTTTGCTGTCATTTGTAGTTGCGTACATCACTCACCTGGAAGTTGGCAGAGGTTTTTTCTTGGATCGCACCAAATAAAATCCACAATCTATCACCAGACAGCACCTTAGATGGCTGCTGGAATGGCCAGTATGGGGATTGAACCCATGACCTTGGCGTTATTAGCACCACGCTCTGCCCAGCTGAGCTAACCGGCCTACAACTTGTGTGCAAATTAATCCTTTTGTTGACTAATATACCAAAAAAGAGGGTGGAAGAACTGTTAAGAACACAAGAGAAATGTGTGTTTACAAGAAATTACTTCAAGCTGTACCAATGAAAGCCAACTCTTGGAAGCTCCCACTGATCAGAAGCCACCTATGCAGGTGGAGTTCCACCAACAGCCTGCTTCCAAGTCGTGATTTTTTCACCCGTGTCGCTTGAGGTCATGGCATGTTATTGACTTTCTATGGTTGCTTCTAAGCCAAGACTACTGGAGCCTGGCACTGATAAGGCCAAGTTCATGGCTTCAGTCCCCAACCTGGCCATTCGAGCCTCGTTTGAGAACTCGTAGAGTCTCTGTTGAAGGACATGAAGTTGACAACAGCGTAGCAATTTTGGATGACATAAAGGAGCTGAGGTTGGCATGCTGCGAACGCATGCCTGCTCCTCAAGGACTCACAACCAACCACGAAGGGACTCGAACCCTCAATCTTCTGATCCGAAGTCAGACGCCTTGTCCGTTAGGCCACGTGGTCTGGCAGAAGCTCCCACTTTTCACGAACGTTCGTTGGAGTCTGCTTGAGCCAACTGCTGGTGTTGGGTTGGTCACGTGGCTGGTGGATATTGCTTGATTGTTGCTTGAAATAATTGATTGTTGCTTGAAATAAGTGCATGCCACAGGATTTCTCCCATGTATCACGCTCTTAAAAACGTAGTCCTACCTGCCACATGCACAGTGGATCCACCCACTAAGCCAGAGTATCAACTGCCAATGGACGTCATAAAGCTTACGTGGCCCGATCTGTCACCTGGAAGTTGGCAGAAGTTTTTTTCTTGGATCCCACCAAACAAAACCACAGTCTACCATGAGACAGCACCTTCCATACTGGAATGGCCAGTACGGGGATTGAACCCATGACTTTGGCGTTATTAGCACCACGCTCTGACCAGCTGAGCTAACCAGCCCACAACTTGTGCCTAAACCGACCCCTTTTTTTTGTCTAATATACCAAAAAAGAGGGTGGAAGAACTGTTAAGAACACAAGAGAAATGTGTGTTTACAAGAAATTACTTCAACATAGTGGGAAAAAAACCTCTTCTGTTGACTTACAAAAAATGCTTTCAGAAGAAATTTGCCACAAAACAATACATGGTGCGCGTCTTCTACTGTTAGGGTCGATAGGTGAGGATATAAAGCAGCAGTTTTTGATGCAGTATGCTGTGTCAGACTTTGGAAATGAGTGATTTATCCAGAAAGTAGCTGGAAAAGTGATTTGGAGATTGTAGCTAAGCATGTAATGTATTCATTAGCGTGTCATGTGTCAGTGAATTTTGTGGTTTGCTGTCATTTGTAGTTGCGTACATCACTCACCTGGAAGTTGGCAGAGGTTTTTTCTTGGATCGCACCAAATAAAATCCACAATCTATCACCAGACAGCACCTTAGATGGCTGCTGGAATGGCCAGTATGGGGATTGAACCCATGACCTTGGCGTTATTAGCACCACGCTCTGCCCAGCTGAGCTAACCGGCCTACAACTTGTGTGCAAATTAATCCTTTTGTTGACTAATATACCAAAAAAGAGGGTGGAAGAACTGTTAAGAACACAAGAGAAATGTGTGTTTACAAGAAATTACTTCAAGCTGTACCAATGAAAGCCAACTCTTGGAAGCTCCCACTGATCAGAAGCCACCTATGCAGGTGGAGTTCCACCAACAGCCTGCTTCCAAGTCGTGATTTTTTCACCCGTGTCGCTTGAGGTCATGGCATGTTATTGACTTTCTATGGTTGCTTCTAAGCCAAGACTACTGGAGCCTGGCACTGATAAGGCCAAGTTCATGGCTTCAGTCCCCAACCTGGCCATTCGAGCCTCGTTTGAGAACTCGTAGAGTCTCTGTTGAAGGACATGAAGTTGACAACAGCGTAGCAATTTTGGATGACATAAAGGAGCTGAGGTTGGCATGCTGCGAACGCATGCCTGCTCCTCAAGGACTCACAACCAACCACTAAGGGACTCGAACCCTCAATCTTCTGATCCGAAGTCAGACGCCTTGTCCGTTAGGCCACGTGGTCTGGCAGAAGCTCCCACTTTTCACGAACGTTCGTTGGAGTCTGCTTGAGCCAACTGCTGGTGTTGGGTTGGTCACGTGGCTGGTGGATATTGCTTGATTGTTGCTTGAAATAATTGATTGTTGCTTGAAATAAGTGCATGCCACAGCATTTCTCCCATGTATCACGCTCTTAAAAACGTAGTCCTACCTGCCACATGCACAGTGGATCCACCCACTAAGCCAGAGTATCAACTGCCAATGGACGTCATAAAGCTTACGTGGCCCGATCTGTCACCTGGAAGTTGGCAGAAGTTTTTTTCTTGGATCCCACCAAACAAAACCACAGTCTACCATGAGACAGCACCTTCCATACTGGAATGGCCAGTATGGGGATTGAACCCATGACTTTGGCGTTATTAGCACCACGCTCTGACCAGCTGAGCTAACCGGCCTACAACTTGTGTGCAAATTAATCCTTTTGTTGACTAATATACCAAAAAAGAGGGTGGAAGAACTGTTAAGAACACAAGAGAAATGTGTGTTTACAAGAAATTACTTCAACATAGTGGGAAAAAAACCTCTTCTGTTGACTTACAAAAAATGCTTTCAGAAGAAATTTGCCACAAAACAATACATGGTGTGCGTCTTCTACTGTTAGGGTCGATAGGTGAGGATATAAAGCAGCAGTTTTTGATGCAGTATGCTGTGTCAGACTTTGGAAATGAGTGATTTATCCAGAAAGTAGCTGGAAAAGTGATTTGGAGATTGTAGCTAAGCATGTAATGTATTCATTAGCGTGTCATGTGTCAGTGAATTTTGTGGTTTGCTGTCATTTGTAGTTGCGTACATCACTCACCTGGAAGTTGGCAGAGGTTTTTTCTTGGATCGCACCAAATAAAATCCACAATCTATCACCAGACAGCACCTTAGATGGCTGCTGGAATGGCCAGTATGGGGATTGAACCCATGACCTTGGCGTTATTAGCACCACGCTCTGCCCAGCTGAGCTAACCGGCCTACAACTTGTGTGCAAATTAATCCTTTTGTTGACTAATATACCAAAAAAGAGGGTGGAAGAACTGTTAAGAACACAAGAGAAATGTGTGTTTACAAGAAATTACTTCAAGCTGTACCAATGAAAGCCAACTCTTGGAAGCTCCCACTGATCAGAAGCCACCTATGCAGGTGGAGTTCCACCAACAGCCTGCTTCCAAGTCGTGATTTTTTCACCCGTGTCGCTTGAGGTCATGGCATGTTATTGACTTTCTATGGTTGCTTCTAAGCCAAGACTACTGGAGCCTGGCACTGATAAGGCCAAGTTCATGGCTTCAGTCCCCAACCTGGCCATTCGAGCCTCGTTTGAGAACTCGTAGAGTCTCTGTTGAAGGACATGAAGTTGACAACAGCGTAGCAATTTTGGATGACATAAAGGAGCTGAGGTTGGCATGCTGCGAACGTATGCCTGCTCCTCAAGGACTCACAACCAACCACGAAGGGACTCGAACCCTCAATCTTCTGATCCGAAGTCAGACGCCTTGTCCGTTAGGCCACGTGGTCTGGCAGAAGCTCCCACTTTTCACGAACGTTCGTTGGAGTCTGCTTGAGCCAACTGCTGGTGTTGGGTTGGTCACGTGGCTGGTGGATATTGCTTGATTGTTGCTTGAAATAATTGATTGTTGCTTGAAATAAGTGCATGCCACAGCATTTCTCCCATGTATCACGCTCTTAAAAACGTAGTCCTACCTGCCACATGCACAGTGGATCCACCCACTAAGCCAGAGTATCAACTGCCAATGGACGTCATAAAGCTTACGTGGCCCGATCTGTCACCTGGAAGTTGGCAGAAGTTTTTTTCTTGGATCCCACCAAACAAAACCACAGTCTACCATGAGACAGCACCTTCCATACTGGAATGGCCAGTATGGGGATTGAACCCATGACTTTGGCGTTATTAGCACCACGCTCTGACCAGCTGAGCTAACCGGCCCACAACTTGTGCCTAAACCGACCCCTTTTTTTTGTCTAATATACCAAAAAAGAGGGTGGAAGAACTGTTAAGAACACAAGAGAAATGTGTGTTTACAAGAAATTACTTCAAGCTGTACCAATGAAAGCCAACTCTTGGAAGCTCCTACTGATCAGAAGCCACCTATGCAGGTGGAGTTCCACCAACAGCCTGCTTCCAAGTCGTGATTTTTTCACCCGTGTCGCTTGAGGTCATGGCATGTTATTGACTTTCTATGGTTGCTTCTAAGCCAAGACTACTGGAGCCTGGCACTGATAAGGCCAAGTTCATGGCTTCAGTCCCCAACCTGGCCATTCGAGCCTCGTTTGAGAACTCGTAGAGTCTCTGTTGAAGGACATGAAGTTGACAACAGCGTAGCAATTTTGGATGACATAAAGGAGCTGAGGTTGGCATGCTGCGAACGCATGCCTGCTCCTCAAGGACTCACAACCAACCACTAAGGGACTCGAACCCTCAATCTTCTGATCCGAAGTCAGACGCCTTGTCCGTTAGGCCACGTGGTCTGGAAGAAGCTCCCACTTTTCACGAACGTTCGTTGGAGTCTGCTTGAGCCAACTGCTGGTGTTGGGTTGGTCACGTGGCTGGTGGATATTGCTTGATTGTTGCTTGAAATAATTGATTGTTGCTTGAAATAAGTGCATGCCACAGCATTTCTCCCATGTATCACGCTCTTAAAAACGTAGTCCTACCTGCCACATGCACAGTGGATCCACCCACTAAGCCAGAGTATCAACTGCCAATGGACGTCATAAAGCTTACGTGGCCCGATCTGTCACCTGGAAGTTGGCAGAAGTTTTTTTCTTGGATCCCACCAAACAAAACCACAGTCTACCATGAGACAGCACCTTCCATACTGGAATGGCCAGTATGGGGATTGAACCCATGACTTTGGCGTTATTAGCACCACGCTCTGACCAGCTGAGCTAACCGGCCCACAACTTGTGCCTAAACCGACCCCTTTTTTTTGTCTAATATACCAAAAAAGCGGGTGGAAGAACTGTTAAGAACACAAGAGAAATGTGTGTTTACAAGAAATTACTTCAACATAGTGGGAAAAAAACCTCTTCTGTTGACTTACAAAAAATGCTTTCAGAAGAAATTTGCCACAAAACAATACATGGTGTGCGTCTTCTACTGTTAGGGTCGATAGGTGAGGATATAAAGCAGCAGTTTTTGATGCAGTATGCTGTGTCAGACTTTGGAAATGAGTGATTTATCCAGAAAGTAGCTGGAAAAGTGATTTGGAGATTGTAGCTAAGCATGTAATGTATTCATTAGCGTGTCATGTGTCAGTGAATTTTGTGGTTTGCTGTCATTTGTAGTTGCGTACATCACTCACCTGGAAGTTGGCAGAGGTTTTTTCTTGGATCGCACCAAATAAAATCCACAATCTATCACCAGACAGCACCTTAGATGGCTGCTGGAATGGCCAGTATGGGGATTGAACCCATGACCTTGGCGTTATTAGCACCACGCTCTGCCCAGCTGAGCTAACCGGCCTACAACTTGTGTGCAAATTAATCCTTTTGTTGACTAATATACCAAAAAAGAGGGTGGAAGAACTGTTAAGAACACAAGAGAAATGTGTGTTTACAAGAAATTACTTCAAGCTGTACCAATGAAAGCCAACTCTTGGAAGCTCCCACTGATCAGAAGCCACCTATGCAGGTGGAGTTCCACCAACAGCCTGCTTCCAAGTCGTGATTTTTTCACCCGTGTCGCTTGAGGTCATGGCATGTTATTGACTTTCTATGGTTGCTTCTAAGCCAAGACTACTGGAGCCTGGCACTGATAAGGCCAAGTTCATGGCTTCAGTCCCCAACCTGGCCATTCGAGCCTCGTTTGAGAACTCGTAGAGTCTCTGTTGAAGGACATGAAGTTGACAACAGCGTAGCAATTTTGGATGACATAAAGGAGCTGAGGTTGGCATGCTGCGAACGCATGCCTGCTCCTCAAGGACTCACAACCAACCACGAAGGGACTCGAACCCTCAATCTTCTGATCCGAAGTCAGACGCCTTGTCCGTTAGGCCACGTGGTCTGGCAGAAGCTCCCACTTTTCACGAACGTTCGTTGGAGTCTGCTTGAGCCAACTGCTGGTGTTGGGTTGGTCACGTGGCTGGTGGATATTGCTTGATTGTTGCTTGAAATAATTGATTGTTGCTTGAAATAAGTGCATGCCACAGGATTTCTCCCATGTATCACGCTCTTAAAAACGTAGTCCTACCTGCCACATGCACAGTGGATCCACCCACTAAGCCAGAGTATCAACTGCCAATGGACGTCATAAAGCTTACGTGGCCCGATCTGTCACCTGGAAGTTGGCAGAAGTTTTTTTCTTGGATCCCACCAAACAAAACCACAGTCTACCATGAGACAGCACCTTCCATACTGGAATGGCCAGTACGGGGATTGAACCCATGACTTTGGCGTTATTAGCACCACGCTCTGACCAGCTGAGCTAACCAGCCCACAACTTGTGCCTAAACCGACCCCTTTTTTTTGTCTAATATACCAAAAAAGAGGGTGGAAGAACTGTTAAGAACACAAGAGAAATGTGTGTTTACAAGAAATTACTTCAACATAGTGGGAAAAAAACCTCTTCTGTTGACTTACAAAAAATGCTTTCAGAAGAAATTTGCCACAAAACAATACATGGTGCGCGTCTTCTACTGTTAGGGTCGATAGGTGAGGATATAAAGCAGCAGTTTTTGATGCAGTATGCTGTGTCAGACTTTGGAAATGAGTGATTTATCCAGAAAGTAGCTGGAAAAGTGATTTGGAGATTGTAGCTAAGCATGTAATGTATTCATTAGCGTGTCATGTGTCAGTGAATTTTGTGGTTTGCTGTCATTTGTAGTTGCGTACATCACTCACCTGGAAGTTGGCAGAGGTTTTTTCTTGGATCGCACCAAATAAAATCCACAATCTATCACCAGACAGCACCTTAGATGGCTGCTGGAATGGCCAGTATGGGGATTGAACCCATGACCTTGGCGTTATTAGCACCACGCTCTGCCCAGCTGAGCTAACCGGCCTACAACTTGTGTGCAAATTAATCCTTTTGTTGACTAATATACCAAAAAAGAGGGTGGAAGAACTGTTAAGAACACAAGAGAAATGTGTGTTTACAAGAAATTACTTCAAGCTGTACCAATGAAAGCCAACTCTTGGAAGCTCCCACTGATCAGAAGCCACCTATGCAGGTGGAGTTCCACCAACAGCCTGCTTCCAAGTCGTGATTTTTTCACCCGTGTCGCTTGAGGTCATGGCATGTTATTGACTTTCTATGGTTGCTTCTAAGCCAAGACTACTGGAGCCTGGCACTGATAAGGCCAAGTTCATGGCTTCAGTCCCCAACCTGGCCATTCGAGCCTCGTTTGAGAACTCGTAGAGTCTCTGTTGAAGGACATGAAGTTGACAACAGCGTAGCAATTTTGGATGACATAAAGGAGCTGAGGTTGGCATGCTGCGAACGCATGCCTGCTCCTCAAGGACTCACAACCAACCACTAAGGGACTCGAACCCTCAATCTTCTGATCCGAAGTCAGACGCCTTGTCCGTTAGGCCACGTGGTCTGGCAGAAGCTCCCACTTTTCACGAACGTTCGTTGGAGTCTGCTTGAGCCAACTGCTGGTGTTGGGTTGGTCACGTGGCTGGTGGATATTGCTTGATTGTTGCTTGAAATAATTGATTGTTGCTTGAAATAAGTGCATGCCACAGCATTTCTCCCATGTATCACGCTCTTAAAAACGTAGTCCTACCTGCCACATGCACAGTGGATCCACCCACTAAGCCAGAGTATCAACTGCCAATGGACGTCATAAAGCTTACGTGGCCCGATCTGTCACCTGGAAGTTGGCAGAAGTTTTTTTCTTGGATCCCACCAAACAAAACCACAGTCTACCATGAGACAGCACCTTCCATACTGGAATGGCCAGTATGGGGATTGAACCCATGACTTTGGCGTTATTAGCACCACGCTCTGACCAGCTGAGCTAACCGGCCTACAACTTGTGTGCAAATTAATCCTTTTGTTGACTAATATACCAAAAAAGAGGGTGGAAGAACTGTTAAGAACACAAGAGAAATGTGTGTTTACAAGAAATTACTTCAACATAGTGGGAAAAAAACCTCTTCTGTTGACTTACAAAAAATGCTTTCAGAAGAAATTTGCCACAAAACAATACATGGTGTGCGTCTTCTACTGTTAGGGTCGATAGGTGAGGATATAAAGCAGCAGTTTTTGATGCAGTATGCTGTGTCAGACTTTGGAAATGAGTGATTTATCCAGAAAGTAGCTGGAAAAGTGATTTGGAGATTGTAGCTAAGCATGTAATGTATTCATTAGCGTGTCATGTGTCAGTGAATTTTGTGGTTTGCTGTCATTTGTAGTTGCGTACATCACTCACCTGGAAGTTGGCAGAGGTTTTTTCTTGGATCGCACCAAATAAAATCCACAATCTATCACCAGACAGCACCTTAGATGGCTGCTGGAATGGCCAGTATGGGGATTGAACCCATGACCTTGGCGTTATTAGCACCACGCTCTGCCCAGCTGAGCTAACCGGCCTACAACTTGTGTGCAAATTAATCCTTTTGTTGACTAATATACCAAAAAAGAGGGTGGAAGAACTGTTAAGAACACAAGAGAAATGTGTGTTTACAAGAAATTACTTCAAGCTGTACCAATGAAAGCCAACTCTTGGAAGCTCCCACTGATCAGAAGCCACCTATGCAGGTGGAGTTCCACCAACAGCCTGCTTCCAAGTCGTGATTTTTTCACCCGTGTCGCTTGAGGTCATGGCATGTTATTGACTTTCTATGGTTGCTTCTAAGCCAAGACTACTGGAGCCTGGCACTGATAAGGCCAAGTTCATGGCTTCAGTCCCCAACCTGGCCATTCGAGCCTCGTTTGAGAACTCGTAGAGTCTCTGTTGAAGGACATGAAGTTGACAACAGCGTAGCAATTTTGGATGACATAAAGGAGCTGAGGTTGGCATGCTGCGAACGTATGCCTGCTCCTCAAGGACTCACAACCAACCACGAAGGGACTCGAACCCTCAATCTTCTGATCCGAAGTCAGACGCCTTGTCCGTTAGGCCACGTGGTCTGGCAGAAGCTCCCACTTTTCACGAACGTTCGTTGGAGTCTGCTTGAGCCAACTGCTGGTGTTGGGTTGGTCACGTGGCTGGTGGATATTGCTTGATTGTTGCTTGAAATAATTGATTGTTGCTTGAAATAAGTGCATGCCACAGCATTTCTCCCATGTATCACGCTCTTAAAAACGTAGTCCTACCTGCCACATGCACAGTGGATCCACCCACTAAGCCAGAGTATCAACTGCCAATGGACGTCATAAAGCTTACGTGGCCCGATCTGTCACCTGGAAGTTGGCAGAAGTTTTTTTCTTGGATCCCACCAAACAAAACCACAGTCTACCATGAGACAGCACCTTCCATACTGGAATGGCCAGTATGGGGATTGAACCCATGACTTTGGCGTTATTAGCACCACGCTCTGACCAGCTGAGCTAACCGGCCCACAACTTGTGCCTAAACCGACCCCTTTTTTTTGTCTAATATACCAAAAAAGAGGGTGGAAGAACTGTTAAGAACACAAGAGAAATGTGTGTTTACAAGAAATTACTTCAAGCTGTACCAATGAAAGCCAACTCTTGGAAGCTCCTACTGATCAGAAGCCACCTATGCAGGTGGAGTTCCACCAACAGCCTGCTTCCAAGTCGTGATTTTTTCACCCGTGTCGCTTGAGGTCATGGCATGTTATTGACTTTCTATGGTTGCTTCTAAGCCAAGACTACTGGAGCCTGGCACTGATAAGGCCAAGTTCATGGCTTCAGTCCCCAACCTGGCCATTCGAGCCTCGTTTGAGAACTCGTAGAGTCTCTGTTGAAGGACATGAAGTTGACAACAGCGTAGCAATTTTGGATGACATAAAGGAGCTGAGGTTGGCATGCTGCGAACGCATGCCTGCTCCTCAAGGACTCACAACCAACCACTAAGGGACTCGAACCCTCAATCTTCTGATCCGAAGTCAGACGCCTTGTCCGTTAGGCCACGTGGTCTGGCAGAAGCTCCCACTTTTCACGAACGTTCGTTGGAGTCTGCTTGAGCCAACTGCTGGTGTTGGGTTGGTCACGTGGCTGGTGGATATTGCTTGATTGTTGCTTGAAATAATTGATTGTTGCTTGAAATAAGTGCATGCCACAGCATTTCTCCCATGTATCACGCTCTTAAAAACGTAGTCCTACCTGCCACATGCACAGTGGATCCACCCACTAAGCCAGAGTATCAACTGCCAATGGACGTCATAAAGCTTACGTGGCCCGATCTGTCACCTGGAAGTTGGCAGAAGTTTTTTTCTTGGATCCCACCAAACAAAACCACAGTCTACCATGAGACAGCACCTTCCATACTGGAATGGCCAGTATGGGGATTGAACCCATGACTTTGGCGTTATTAGCACCACGCTCTGACCAGCTGAGCTAACCGGCCCACAACTTGTGCCTAAACCGACCCCTTTTTTTTGTCTAATATACCAAAAAAGCGGGTGGAAGAACTGTTAAGAACACAAGAGAAATGTGTGTTTACAAGAAATTACTTCAACATAGTGGGAAAAAAACCTCTTCTGTTGACTTACAAAAAATGCTTTCAGAAGAAATTTGCCACAAAACAATACATGGTGTGCGTCTTCTACTGTTAGGGTCGATAGGTGAGGATATAAAGCAGCAGTTTTTGATGCAGTATGCTGTGTCAGACTTTGGAAATGAGTGATTTATCCAGAAAGTAGCTGGAAAAGTGATTTGGAGATTGTAGCTAAGCATGTAATGTATTCATTAGCGTGTCATGTGTCAGTGAATTTTGTGGTTTGCTGTCATTTGTAGTTGCGTACATCACTCACCTGGAAGTTGGCAGAGGTTTTTTCTTGGATCGCACCAAATAAAATCTACAATCTATCACCAGACAGCACCTTAGATGGCTGCTGGAATGGCCAGTATGGGGATTGAACCCATGACCTTGGCGTTATTAGCACCACGCTCTGCCCAGCTGAGCTAACCGGCCTACAACTTGTGTGCAAATTAATCCTTTTGTTGACTAATATACCAAAAAAGAGGGTGGAAGAACTGTTAAGAACACAAGAGAAATGTGTGTTTACAAGAAATTACTTCAAGCTGTACCAATGAAAGCCAACTCTTGGAAGCTCCCACTGATCAGAAGCCACCTATGCAGGTGGAGTTCCACCAACAGCCTGCTTCCAAGTCGTGATTTTTTCACCCGTGTCGCTTGAGGTCATGGCATGTTATTGACTTTCTATGGTTGCTTCTAAGCCAAGACTACTGGAGCCTGGCACTGATAAGGCCAAGTTCATGGCTTCAGTCCCCAACCTGGCCATTCGAGCCTCGTTTGAGAACTCGTAGAGTCTCTGTTGAAGGACATGAAGTTGACAACAGCGTAGCAATTTTGGATGACATAAAGGAGCTGAGGTTGGCATGCTGCGAACGCATGCCTGCTCCTCAAGGACTCACAACCAACCACTAAGGGACTCGAACCCTCAATCTTCTGATCCGAAGTCAGACGCCTTGTCCGTTAGGCCACGTGGTCTGGCAGAAGCTCCCACTTTTCACGAACGTTCGTTGGAGTCTGCTTGAGCCAACTGCTGGTGTTGGGTTGGTCACGTGGCTGGTGGATATTGCTTGATTGTTGCTTGAAATAATTGATTGTTGCTTGAAATAAGTGCATGCCACAGCATTTCTCCCATGTATCACGCTCTTAAAAACGTAGTCCTACCTGCCACATGCACAGTGGATCCACCCACTAAGCCAGAGTATCAACTGCCAATGGACGTCATAAAGCTTACGTGGCCCGATCTGTCACCTGGAAGTTGGCAGAAGTTTTTTTCTTGGATCCCACCAAACAAAACCACAGTCTACCATGAGACAGCACCTTCCATACTGGAATGGCCAGTATGGGGATTGAACCCATGACTTTGGCGTTATTAGCACCACGCTCTGACCAGCTGAGCTAACCGGCCCACAACTTGTGCCTAAACCGACCCCTTTTTTTTGTCTAATATACCAAAAAAGCGGGTGGAAGAACTGTTAAGAACACAAGAGAAATGTGTGTTTACAAGAAATTACTTCAACATAGTGGGAAAAAAACCTCTTCTGTTGACTTACAAAAAATGCTTTCAGAAGAAATTTGCCACAAAACAATACATGGTGTGCGTCTTCTACTGTTAGGGTCGATAGGTGAGGATATAAAGCAGCAGTTTTTGATGCAGTATGCTGTGTCAGACTTTGGAAATGAGTGATTTATCCAGAAAGTAGCTGGAAAAGTGATTTGGAGATTGTAGCTAAGCATGTAATGTATTCATTAGCGTGTCATGTGTCAGTGAATTTTGTGGTTTGCTGTCATTTGTAGTTGCGTACATCACTCACCTGGAAGTTGGCAGAGGTTTTTTCTTGGATCGCACCAAATAAAATCCACAATCTATCACCAGACAGCACCTTAGATGGCTGCTGGAATGGCCAGTATGGGGATTGAACCCATGACCTTGGCGTTATTAGCACCACGCTCTGCCCAGCTGAGCTAACCGGCCTACAACTTGTGTGCAAATTAATCCTTTTGTTGACTAATATACCAAAAAAGAGGGTGGAAGAACTGTTAAGAACACAAGAGAAATGTGTGTTTACAAGAAATTACTTCAAGCTGTACCAATGAAAGCCAACTCTTGGAAGCTCCCACTGATCAGAAGCCACCTATGCAGGTGGAGTTCCACCAACAGCCTGCTTCCAAGTCGTGATTTTTTCACCCGTGTCGCTTGAGGTCATGGCATGTTATTGACTTTCTATGGTTGCTTCTAAGCCAAGACTACTGGAGCCTGGCACTGATAAGGCCAAGTTCATGGCTTCAGTCCCCAACCTGGCCATTCGAGCCTCGTTTGAGAACTCGTAGAGTCTCTGTTGAAGGACATGAAGTTGACAACAGCGTAGCAATTTTGGATGACATAAAGGAGCTGAGGTTGGCATGCTGCGAACGTATGCCTGCTCCTCAAGGACTCACAACCAACCACGAAGGGACTCGAACCCTCAATCTTCTGATCCGAAGTCAGACGCCTTGTCCGTTAGGCCACGTGGTCTGGCAGAAGCTCCCACTTTTCACGAACGTTCGTTGGAGTCTGCTTGAGCCAACTGCTGGTGTTGGGTTGGTCACGTGGCTGGTGGATATTGCTTGATTGTTGCTTGAAATAATTGATTGTTGCTTGAAATAAGTGCATGCCACAGCATTTCTCCCATGTATCACGCTCTTAAAAACGTAGTCCTACCTGCCACATGCACAGTGGATCCACCCACTAAGCCAGAGTATCAACTGCCAATGGACGTCATAAAGCTTACGTGGCCCGATCTGTCACCTGGAAGTTGGCAGAAGTTTTTTTCTTGGATCCCACCAAACAAAACCACAGTCTACCATGAGACAGCACCTTCCATACTGGAATGGCCAGTAGGGGGATTGAACCCATGACTTTGGCGTTATTAGCACCACGCTCTGACCAGCTGAGCTAACCGGCCCACAACTTGTGCCTAAACCGACCCCTTTTTTTTGTCTAATATACCAAAAAAGAGGGTGGAAGAACTGTTAAGAACACAAGAGAAATGTGTGTTTACAAGAAATTACTTCAAGCTGTACCAATGAAAGCCAACTCTTGGAAGCTCCCACTGATCAGAAGCCACCTATGCAGGTGGAGTTCCACCAACAGCCTGCTTCCAAGTCGTGATTTTTTCACCCGTGTCGCTTGAGGTCATGGCATGTTATTGACTTTCTATGGTTGCTTCTAAGCCAAGACTACTGGAGCCTGGCACTGATAAGGCCAAGTTCATGGCTTCAGTCCCCAACCTGGCCATTCGAGCCTCGTTTGAGAACTCGTAGAGTCTCTGTTGAAGGACATGAAGTTGACAACAGCGTAGCAATTTTGGATGACATAAAGGAGCTGAGGTTGGCATGCTGCGAACGTATGCCTGCTCCTCAAGGACTCACAACCAACCACGAAGGGACTCGAACCCTCAATCTTCTGATCCGAAGTCAGACGCCTTGTCCGTTAGGCCACGTGGTCTGGCAGAAGCTCCCACTTTTCACGAACGTTCGTTGGAGTCTGCTTGAGCCAACTGCTGGTGTTGGGTTGGTCACGTGGCTGGTGGATATTGCTTGATTGTTGCTTGAAATAATTGATTGTTGCTTGAAATAAGTGCATGCCACAGCATTTCTCCCATGTATCACGCTCTTAAAAACGTAGTCCTACCTGCCACATGCACAGTGGATCCACCCACTAAGCCAGAGTATCAACTGCCAATGGACGTCATAAAGCTTACGTGGCCCGATCTGTCACCTGGAAGTTGGCAGAAGTTTTTTTCTTGGATCCCACCAAACAAAACCACAGTCTACCATGAGACAGCACCTTCCATACTGGAATGGCCAGTATGGGGATTGAACCCATGACTTTGGCGTTATTAGCACCACGCTCTGACCAGCTGAGCTAACCGGCCCACAACTTGTGCCTAAACCGACCCCTTTTTTTTGTCTAATATACCAAAAAAGAGGGTGGAAGAACTGTTAAGAACACAAGAGAAATGTGTGTTTACAAGAAATTACTTCAAGCTGTACCAATGAAAGCCAACTCTTGGAAGCTCCTACTGATCAGAAGCCACCTATGCAGGTGGAGTTCCACCAACAGCCTGCTTCCAAGTCGTGATTTTTTCACCCGTGTCGCTTGAGGTCATGGCATGTTATTGACTTTCTATGGTTGCTTCTAAGCCAAGACTACTGGAGCCTGGCACTGATAAGGCCAAGTTCATGGCTTCAGTCCCCAACCTGGCCATTCGAGCCTCGTTTGAGAACTCGTAGAGTCTCTGTTGAAGGACATGAAGTTGACAACAGCGTAGCAATTTTGGATGACATAAAGGAGCTGAGGTTGGCATGCTGCGAACGCATGCCTGCTCCTCAAGGACTCACAACCAACCACTAAGGGACTCGAACCCTCAATCTTCTGATCCGAAGTCAGACGCCTTGTCCGTTAGGCCACGTGGTCTGGCAGAAGCTCCCACTTTTCACGAACGTTCGTTGGAGTCTGCTTGAGCCAACTGCTGGTGTTGGGTTGGTCACGTGGCTGGTGGATATTGCTTGATTGTTGCTTGAAATAATTGATTGTTGCTTGAAATAAGTGCATGCCACAGCATTTCTCCCATGTATCACGCTCTTAAAAACGTAGTCCTACCTGCCACATGCACAGTGGATCCACCCACTAAGCCAGAGTATCAACTGCCAATGGACGTCATAAAGCTTACGTGGCCCGATCTGTCACCTGGAAGTTGGCAGAAGTTTTTTTCTTGGATCCCACCAAACAAAACCACAGTCTACCATGAGACAGCACCTTCCATACTGGAATGGCCAGTATGGGGACTGAACCCATGACTTTGGCGTTATTAGCCCCACGCTCTGACCAGCTGAGCTAACCGGCCCACAACTTGTGCCTAAACCGACCCCTTTTTTTTGTCTAATATACCAAAAAAGCGGGTGGAAGAACTGTTAAGAACACAAGAGAAATGTGTGTTTACAAGAAATTACTTCAACATAGTGGGAAAAAAACCTCTTCTGTTGACTTACAAAAAATGCTTTCAGAAGAAATTTGCCACAAAACAATACATGGTGTGCGTCTTCTACTGTTAGGGTCGATAGGTGAAGATATAAAGCAGCAGTTTTTGATGCAGTATGCTGTGTCAGACTTTGGAAATGAGTGATTTATCCAGAAAGTAGCTGGAAAAGTGATTTGGAGATTGTAGCTAAGCATGTAATGTATTCATTAGCGTGTCATGTGTCAGTGAATTTTGTGGTTTGCTGTCATTTGTAGTTGCGTACATCACTCACCTGGAAGTTGGCAGAGGTTTTTTCTTGGATCGCACCAAATAAAATCCATAATCTATCACCAGACAGCACCTTAGATGGCTGCTGGAATGGCCAGTATGGGGATTGAACCCATGACCTTGGCGTTATTAGCACCAGGCTCTGACCAGCTGAGCTAACCGGCCCACAACTTGTGCCTAAACCGACCCCTTTTGTTGTCCAATATACCAAAAAAGAGGGTGGAAGAACTGTTAAGAACACAAGAGAAATGTGTGTTTACAAGAAATTACTTCAACATAGTGGAAAAAAAACTTGAACCCATGACTTTGGCATTATTAGCACCACGCTCTGACCAGCTCAGCTAACCGTTGATGGAGGAATTAACAGTGAAGTGAGGAAGTAATTATTGAAGTTAACTCAGAAAGATCAATTAGAGAAAAAGAGTCTAACTTAACATCAATGGTACTAAGAGTAACTGTAGATAATATTGCATCTGTGGGATGATTATTGGTAATTTTTTCTCTAATGATAAAAATTTTATTTGTGAAGAAGTTCATGAAGTCATTACTAGTTAACATTAAAGGGATGGTTGGCTCAAAAGAGCTCTGACTTTTTGTCAGCCTGGCTACAGTGCTGAAGAGAAACCTGGGGTTGTTCTTATTTTCTTCAATCAGTGATGAATAGTAAGATGTTCTGGCTTTGCGGAGGGCTTTCTTATAAAGCAGCAAACTATTTCTCCAGGCTAAATGATGATCCTCTAAATTTTCCTCTCCAGCTTACGAGTCATCTGCTTTAGGGTACGTGTTTCAGAATTATACCACGGAGTCAGGTACTTCTGATTTGAGGCCTTAGTTTTCACAGGAGCTACAGTATCCAGAGTCGTACGTAGTGAGGAGGTAAAATTATTAACAAGATAATCGACCTCTGTTGGGGTAGCGTTCAGATAGCTGCTCTGCTCTATGTTGGTACAGGGCATTGAAGATGATAACAGTGGGTGCATTATATTCTTAAACTTAGTTACAGCACTTTCAGAAAGACATCTACTGTGATGACATCTACTCCCCACTGCTGTGTAATCAATCATTGCAAATGTAAATGTAAATTTTCAGCTCAGGAGGGTAACTCCTAAATTCCAGCTGCATTGTGCTCCTCAAAGAAGCAGAAATCCTTGTTGCACAAACAACAAAAACAAAGTTCTGGTTGTGTAGGGGGGGGGGCTTCCAGATGTTGAGCAGCTGCACTGTTTCCCTGTCTTTTGTTCCTTCTTCCCACTAAAGAAATATTCTTTAATAATATATTAATGTTCAAAGGCAAAGAGGAAACACACACTGCATACTAAAGTGTGTGTGGAACATGAGGACACATCACCATGGCAGAGCACCCGGTATGGATTGCAAACCATGATAAAAAACACTGACATGGAGTGCACATTATCTGCAGGTTTCCACAGGGGGAAATTAGACTTATGTGGCTGCAGCTCACAAGTTCTTGTTTTTATAGTTCTGTGTAACAAAAATAAAAGTAATGTTAACATTGCTGTTCACAAAATTTATAGCTGTAATAAAATTCTACTTTATTTCTTCACCTGCAGGAAGTGTAGTCAGCTGATTTTAATGCCATTTTTAACATATGATGATTGATATTTTGGTTTAAAATGATCAAATGTGTCCTGAAGCTGGGAGGTTAAATAAATCCAGTCTGGTGTGTGTAAAATAATCAGCTGTAGTTTGTTTCATAGGGTCATTTTCTGCAGAGACAATGTAGACTGACAGTCTCACAACTCTGTCTCAAGCCAGGCTGTGAAGTAATCATGACCTTTAATCTATAGATTCATAATCCACGACACAAAGTTTGTATTCATGGAATTGAAATTGAGGTTTTATACTTTTAAGTCATTAAAAAAGCACACACTTGGATAATGGAGGGGTATCAGCAGAATAAACCAAATTGTTTTCTCACACAGGGCACTCACATATTTTTTTTTTCTACTTGTTAACTACATTATTAATTTTACTAGCAGGGAATACATCCTCGATTAGATTAGAAAACATCTATGGAATGATACTGGAATAAGCAAACATTTAGGCCTGAGACGACATGTAAATGAGAGCAAACAGCAAGATCATTTAATGGGGTTGAGATGTAGAAAGAATGGGTTGGTCTGAAATACAACGGTTAACCTTTTTTTTCTTGACTGCCATGGTCATGCCTTTGTGCTCACATGCTCTCTTTCGTGCCCTTTTAACACTTTGAAGCATTTATTTATTATTTATTATTTAATTTTATTTTTATATTATGTTTTTATATTATATATATATATATTTATATTATTTTATTTTTTTCTGGAGTCAATGTGACATCTATAGAATAATTATGAATTTATTCTAAACAAATTAAAACCTACTGACTGCAGTAACAAGAATATTTAAAACTATTTTTAAATGAAATAATTTGTGTATTATTCTCAGTTTCCTGTTTTCTTCTTTCTGGATAGAATCTCACACCAACACATTCAAAGAGAGATATAAAAAATAAATGTAAACTTTTTTATCACTCTGTGCTGTTTTTTGTTTGTTTGTTTTTTATGTGACTTATTTGTGCCTTTATGGTATTTTATATTCCCAATGCACCCTTAATCAAATGGGTGGAGAAAAAAAATACAAACAAGAAAAACAAGCAAAGCTGATGAACATTTGGAGCCAGACAACACAAGTTGAGACAAGAACACAGTGACAAACCTTGGGTGTATAGTAGAGATTCTTCAGCTTCTGCTCTGTTTGAACAACCTGTAAGTCTCTCTTCTTTTTACCATAAACTTATATATTTCTTATATTATAGATCACTTTTTTGTGATTTGACATGTGAAATTCTAGTGTGGCTGGAATCAAATAGTTTGATGAACAGATGACATTTGATATCTGGAGTTCAGATAAATATTAAATATGTAAGTATCTGATTCAAAACACTGCTTCACAAACTAATGGATTTTCTACAACAGGAAGTAAATATTTGTTATCCTGATGGGATTAGACTGACAAAATTTATCATGTTAACATATCATAAATCAGTCTGTCAATCACTCAGAAAATTGAAAGATAAATACACAGTCGTCTTAACATCATATTTACACACATTTATGAATTACCAAAAAATGAACTGCTGCCTAAAAACAAACATAATTTTATTCAAAGTGGCGATGTTACAGAAGGTATTCAGTCGCTGGATTTCAGTACAAAATGGACAAATTTCAGTGGGCAAATTTAGCACAATTTAGAAAAAACACATACATTTAGATATTGTACAAACACAACCCCCTTTTTTCTTAGTTTTAAAAAAACAAAGTATATTGACTCTTTTTCATAAGAAAGTGTATGACAACAGCAGGTAAACAAGAATTACTGAAACAGAAAAATGTATCTGTCATGATCCACTGTTTGCTCTGTTAATCATAACCAACAGAATAGATAAATTGAGCTTGTATTAATTTTTACTTTTATGTGGTCTGTTTTGGTGTTTGGCTTTAGAGACAGTTACAAACACTGGATTTACAATGAACTCTCTTAATGGAAGACTTGGGTAATGATGGTCTCCCTCCTTGAGAGTCTTCCTCACTTGGCTGATGTTGTGATGAAGGCTTTTTTTTACCGTGATAGGATCTGGATCATCCACACGTGTCTTCTGTGGAAGTCCAGGCCTTTCTCTGGTCTTTTCTTCTGTGAATGGACTAAACTGTCGATGTGTCCTCTGCCGATTGACTATTTCTTTCAGAGCTGCTCCACCGGAGGTCAGGGTGTCACATAAACAGCTTTAACTGCACAACAACACATTTAAATCATTTCCACACTTCTTAGTGTGGTTAATTTAAAAAAAATAATGATAAAAAATCCCTAAAACCAATCTAACTCCATTAAAGGTTTAAGGGACTTATTAAAGACAACTCTTTTTTTTACTTTAGTCTTTTTTCTTTTTTTTTTTTTTTTACAAATAATCAATAAAACCTGTAAAAAAAATATCCACTCTTAAATCTGCACTTTAGAATGTTCCACTAGAGTCCTAAAGTTTTTACTCCTCGTAGCTGTGGGTATATGAGAACCAAAATGTGAACTCACAGGCAGAAAGGATTAAAAAGCTAACCCAAAAATCCAGAGAAGTCAAAAGCCAAAATCCAAATTTCAGGAAAACACACAAGAGAACAACTTCTCAACAGAAAATAAATGCCAGCTTCAATGGCATTTATTGCCAATTTCAAGAAACACAGAAATTTTGGTTGAGTAAAAAATATATTGAATGAATCCTTGAATACAACAGTTCACATGGGGTGCATCTTGGTTTTCAATTACTCTGAAACGGAAACATTTCCAGTATCATGTCATGGTTCCATCTTCTTGTATTGTGATAGTTGAAGCTGTTAATGAGTCACTGAGGCATGTTGGTCTAATGAAAGCTGTGATCTTTGCAGGTTGTTCACATGAAGAGTAAACTGGAAACATTTTACAATAATGGATTTGAGTTTTGTTCATTATGTAGTCATAATCAGCTGATCAGGCCTGAGGTAAAAAGTTGTTTTTTTGTTTTTTTTTCTCTCTAAATAAAAATTCAGGTATCAACACAAACTGTGGCCCAATAATGGAGGCGTTAACTTGAATGTGGTTTTGGAGAACTGTTACAGTCTTGATATCTCATGCAGCTCTGTACAAATTATTGCAACAGATTTAATGTTCAAAGGCAAAGAATGCATTTGAACTACAAATTAAAGTGTGTGTGGAAGTGAATCAATACACTTGAGTTTCACACGGAAAATAACCACAGTGAACTAGACCAGTTCAAACTTGTATAATTACTCAGGTTTGACTAACAGTCAGTTTCTACTGGGCGTTGCTCAGACAAGTACAACATTCACAACCAGGCTCACGTGCACGTTACTATCATCTGCTGGTTTACTCAGGGAAAAACAAATAGTCTGTGTTATATAGCTTGAAAACACGCATCACAGCAACTACAGGGTGGGGTTTGTTGGACTGACAAGCTTTTGTTTGTAGTAAGGCAGGTCTTTATTTTTGAGTGAGATGCAACGAAAAGTTTAAAAGTTACTAATTTTTGTTTTTACAGCATTACTTGTTGCACTTTTGGGTCTGATAAAATGTTACTATTGACTGCCACTGGCTGGTAGCCTGTAAGAACTTTGGCTTTATTAAGCCTTAACACATTTGAACAGGTCAGTTAGCTACAGAAACCAAACTGAAGAGCCACTCCCATGATTGATCTGAATCTGGAAACAAAAGGAAATCAAAGTGAATTGAGCTGCGAGTGATAGTGAAAATGCTTCCTCAAAATTAATGTGTTAAACATTATTTGTTGCATAACATGAATCATTTGAATCTGAAAGAAAGAATTTTGTTCCACTTATCACTGCATCATTTTTTTTGTTAAATACACATGGTGACAAAATGAAGTATGCATTAAGATAAAGTCAAGTAAATAGTATTACGACAACACCAAGAGAAAAACAAAATAAATATCCACCCATCCAAATATGTATCCACACACACACACGTATGAGTATATGGTTATGGCGTTAACGTCATTTTAACAAGATTAACGCTGACAGCACTGATATATATGTGTATCTTACATCATTTGTGTGTCTCTGGATGTATTTCACAAACTCAGCAACTTCCTCATTTTCTTCAATGAAGACACCTTCAAAGTTCCCCTGCTCTGAAGTGCTGAACGAACACAGTGACAGTTGTTTGAAAAGAAACATCAAAATACAATTTTTGTACAAATCCATATTTGATTTATGTCCACAATGCATAACGTACCTTGCATTTGATTGAAAGCGATAAAGCTTGCGGTTTCCATCAACTGACACGGCGAGCATGTCTGGAGTGCAGGCAGGGCAGCTAAAGCATGGCTCCTTGCACATCCTGTCCACTTCACACTTTACAGCACTCCACTCCAAGAAACTTTTACTGAAGGCATCAGCTGATATTCGGCCAGTCTTTTAAGTAGAGGACAAACAACAGAATATTCAAGGACAGTCATAATAAGATTAGATTAGACTAGATTTCATGTTGTTTTCAAAGCGGTCTGGTAAATCCAAATGACCTTTGACAGGTGCCCACATATACTGCGGGCCGAGGGTAATTCAAAACAATGTAGCAATGTACAATTTGCACTAAAACCTGCAAACACATCTATTGTGTATGTAGTGTGTGACAAAAGAGCAACTTACCATTTATGGTTACAAGAGCCACAATTGCACCGGGTGAAACCTCAACGTTACCTGCTGGGCAGTCACACACAGTCTGGCCTTTGCACAGGCAACAGCCGAACTAACATTAAAACACACAATATATACAAAAAGAATTAGAAATGAACTGATACACAATAAATATACAATAACAGCACACACTCATAGTACATAGCAAGAAATGCATAGGACTTAAAAACCGTACCTATTGGCCTGTGAAACTCTGATGAAGGCTTCAAAAACCCTCCTGTTACTGCCTCTCTGCTGTGCAGGACAAAGCGTGTGTGAACTGCAATATCACAGTCAGCACAAAGGAATGGAAGAGGCAGGCAGTCCAAACACCTCACAACTACTTGTTTGCCACACTGACACACACGGTGTGACTGTGGATCCAGAGTAGCTAACATATTGTCTATAAGACAAGGCCTGGCCTCTTTCCACTTTAGCAAGGACACCATGTTTCTGATCGCCCAGTGAGTAGCAGCTGACTCAGACAACGTCTCACAAGTCATGGCTGCGTCCTCTTCTCCATCCTCCAACAACTGAAGGAGCTCCTGACGAAGCACCTCAGTTCCACACACTAACAGAAAATAATAAAGAAACTCTTCCACAAAGTGAAAAACACTCTAGGCAGTATGTTTCTTAGGACTGCACAAAAGCCCTGCCTAACTCAACTATAACAACAAATATAAAAGCAAACTTTAAAAAAGGAATCACAACATATAAAAGAAGGTAAAGTACCTTTTGTTGGGTTGACACTGGCAACATAACTAGGTTCTTCACGTGGACATTGATGCTGATCTGCAGACACTGGGGGGGAAAAGAGATCGAAGAATATTTACTTACTGAAATTCTTTGGTGAAAACAAGTTGTGAGATAAAATCAATGGTTGTGTGAATACTGACCACATGGCAACTAGTACTTCGACTGGATGATGGTCTTTGAGGAATAAAATCTCCCTGTCTGTCACGTTTTTTCCAGCGCACTGGTCTTGGCTGAGGTTCACTCTGTGCATCATTCTACGCAATTAACAAGAAGAAATGCAACACCTAAAATACAGTCCATGATTAAAGCGTGGTGGGGGCGGCATCACAGGCATGGGCAGAAAAAAACCAAAACAAACGTTCATGCTGAGCCACAGCTGTAAAAGCTGCTGGTCATAATATCAGTTTGGATATGTGGTGAGAGGGAAACATGAAGATGAAACCAGGAGATGTCCTTACTGGATCATCAGAGCTGAACAGGTGATGGAGAAACAGGTTTACCTTTCAGGTGACATGAATGAGTTGAAGTTATGAACTGTTTCTGAGAGACAAATTACACCAGGATCCTTTTCTATGTAGCTGACAGCTGGTAACTGTGCAGGGGCGGGTCTAGCAAAGTGTTGCCAGGGGGGCAGGTAGGGCATTAACAGGGAGAGGGGGGCACAAAGAAACACTTTTCTTTCTTATTCTCATTTAAAATGTCTCGCTTTTAACAAATAATTATCTGAATCTTACAACCAAAGTTTTTTATCTGATGTAAAATGTATAGAAATCATACATATACCAACAAGACTGTACATCACTGTCACAACAGCGTTTGTTTTCATTCAAAGGCTTTATGGCTTTAATACCTGGGGGGCCGGTCTCTAGTCAAAATGCCCAGGCTGAGTTTTTGTCCCAGTCCAGCCCTGGCCAACGGGGAAACAAATGCCGACACTGCGGTGCAAGTCTCGGAAGACAGTACACCTAAAGCTGGGCAGACACTGCAATTTTCAAACTGCACGATTGGCTCGCAGGGGTTATAAGTTCGTAGGTCACGATGCAGGTCTCACACTATATCGCCCGATGCTCTGATGCGACCCGAGTGCTCACACTGTGCCTCCATAAAATGAAGCTTATAACAGAAAATCTGTCGCTCGCTCTCCTTTCTTTCACTCACACAGACACACCACCACCATCAACTTTGCTAAATTGCTAATGAAAAACATTGATCAGGCAGCTGTGATTGAGCAGCAATGTAAATCCAACTATTTTCACGGTTGTTGTGGTCGTGATCATTTTGTGATGCCACATCGAAAAGGCTCAGATGAGCTTTCCAAAGTTCTACAAGTTGTGTCTCCATCGCTTGTGTCCAGATCACACGCTGCACAGCCGTGCTGCTCCGTCTTTTTCACCGACGTTTACGTGTTTGCGCGTGAGCAGTGTGAGCGGCTGCGGTGACACCCTGACGAGCGAGAAATGTTTGTTTCCCTCAGAGAAATAAAAAAGGCTGCAAAAGTACAGGAGGAATGGGAAAAGGGAAACACCTGGCTGGAAAAGGTCACCATAACACCTATAAAGCGCACTGCACTGTGTGCCGGCGCACTTTTTCCATAGGCATGCTTCTAGTGGTGGGCACATGAAGAACATGAGGGGCGTGAAAGCTCGGGGAACCCTTAACCAATTTCTTGTCCACCAGGCCACGGCAGAAGCAGATATGGTATGTAAACACTGGTTTGTTTTTTAAACCCTCTGGTTAAGGTTAATATGGGCATGTGCAGTGAATATCAGCGCTATGTGGCCAGAAGTGTGATAATATAATTTATTTTGTGTAATAGACAACTGCAAGGATAGATGATTACAACAAATAGATCACTAATACATAAAAGTAATACATAGATGAATAATGATGATGAGTTAAGATGCGTACTCAAGCGGGTTTACAAATGGGAGCAAAAGCTGAAATAATGCCTCTACTGAAGCCAATTGCACTAAATGCACTAAATGTGCACTGTTACAAGAATATTTTTCTTTCTATTGTTTTCTATTAATTTATATAATTTTAAATTAAGCAGGACAGAGTTCTTTTAAAGAAAGATTTACTTTTATTCTCAAAAGTTAAGCACACTGAAAAAAATGCAATAGGGTGGTTGTTGAATTTGCATAGAATTACTTCATATATCCAGCATGACTAATTTAAATTTCACATCTAAACATATTTTTGTCTTTTAATTTTCACATATTCTTTAAGAATATTCATTCTTTTAGAACAAATCATGTTGAAAAGAAACAAGTTAGTCGTGTTTTATCCTCAAGCTCCGCCCCCTGGAAAGGAAAAATCGGCTGCACTGTCCGCCATTTTTGTCTCTCGCTTTGGAAAATCTACTACCATCTGGAGTTTTACACTTGAAGGTAAATAAGATTTTAAAGCTAACACACCAGTGAGAAAGAGTGTAGACCCTTTATATATGTGGACTTTTACTGGGGTGTTGTTATTTTACAGGTATGTGGGCTGTTTATCGAAAACCATGAAAGGCTAATGTAAGGCTCCAGTTAGCTAATGGTAACCGAAATTATGCGATAAGCAAATTAGTAATTAACATATATAATGTGAGTTAATATTGTTTGTATATTCTTTCAGTCTAAATTAACAGACTATTACAAACTTGCATCGGTGTCTGTAGTAAGTGGTGGTACCTGCAGTGTCTTAACCATTAAACAAGCTAATGTAGGGCTGGGATATGACTAGTTTGTTGAAACGTGTCTGCTGCCAATGTGACTGCTCACACATGGTAACATTACCAGCACATAGCCACAGCCGCTATAAACATGCTGAAAGGTCAATCTAGCTTCTGTAGTCAGCAGCTGGAAGACTCAACACAGACCCAAGATTCAGTGTAACGGTTATCTAAATGTTGTGTGTCCTGTTTGTAAGCCCAGAAAAAGAAATTAAATAAAATGACGACCTTGAGCTTCAAGCTAATGTAAGCGTAATGCTATAGCATAAAGCGACTAATGCAATGATGAGGTTGTTAAATTAGTAAAAATACAGTAAATATATCCAACATGAATCATTTATATTTTTGGTCTAAACTGTAGTATCAGGTAAATGTTAAGTGGTAGGAACATCCATAACCTCAAATAACGGAACATAAACATAATTAAGTCTCACGCCTTTCACTTGTTTTAGAAGGATGTTCAGTCTTTTAAAACCAGTCATATCAAAATAACAGAAAATAGTTATGCTTTCTGTTGAAACTCCCCCCCCCCCCGGGTGTGTTCTGCGAGGGAAAATTCACTGTGGCGGTCCGCCATTTTTTGTCTTCGCTTCGTTTACGTTTGGTGCTGAGCTTTACTTTGTAGAGGTAAACTGAAAACTACATGTTTGAGAGGACACGAAGAGAACATCCATTAGATGGGGAAGTTTTTCTCATGAATTGCTGTTGTGCAACATAATGTAAAAAACAAGTCATTCCTTAAGTTAACTAACGATAATGCTAGCTTAAGCTGCGAGACAATATTATGTGCATTAGCTTTTTTTCAGTGTGTGCCCAGTCACATTCGCTTGTTTTTTCTCAGTGAATACAGACTAACAAACTTGTGTCCATTTAGTTAACTGGGGCCCGTTCTTCGTACGTCGCTTACTACATCCAAGATCAAATGACACATCCAAGACCAAACCATCGCGCTAACCGTGAGCTCGCTAATCCGGTTCCCCGAACACACCTGCTGTTGACGATTAGTACAGCTGGACGCAGTAATGTGACATCACTGGGTGTCGTAAAAGGGGCTACGCATCGATAGTAGAAACATTGATCGGCAACCCGCTGATTGGTCGGCGAAAATGTCGAAGGGGCGTGCTCGGTATTTTCCGGCAGCAGAGCAAGAACTCATGAGTGAGGGATTTCAGGAGTTTCAGAGTTTAATTAAAACGCAAGAGAACACTGCAAAGGCTGCAAAAGCAAGGAGAGAGGGCTGGCAGAAAGTTGCTGACAAATCAAACTCGTAGGTAATTTAATAATAATAATAATAATGGATTGGGTTTATATAGCGCTTTCCAAGGCACCCAAAGCGCTTTACGATACCACTATTCATTCACTCCCACATTCACACACTGGTGGAAGCAGCTACGGTTGTAGCCAGGCTGCCATATCGCGCCATCGGCCCCTCTGGCCAACACCAGTAGGCGGTAGGGTAGATCTATCATATGACACTATATTGTCCAATATCATATGGCATTATATTATATTATAATATGTTATATTATATCCCCTTTCACATTAGAGCCACAACAGGACCCACAAGAACATGGGAACAAGTAAAAGTGGAATACAGGAGTATTCTGCAGAATGGTAATATTTATCTCTTAGATTGCTTTTCGTCTCTTGGCAAGGTAATACTGGCCTGTAATACTCTGTTAGTTTGTTCATAACAGCAACCAAGAAAAGGGCAGAGGAAAAAAAGACAGGTGGTGGTCCTGCACCCCCTCGTCAACAAGTTGGTTAAGTAAATAATACCCTCACGGGAATATCGATATCTCTCAATGAGCACACTGTCGCGCTGAGCTAAAGGATCCTGTCTATCCCGCAATATACGCTGAATTCTGGGGACTCTCCTTATCAATCTTGCACCTTCCGCAATGGGTTGGTCGCGTATACGGACAGGACATGGCTGCGACAGGCTTCCCAAATCCACCTTCGCTTTTATAGCCGTGGTCTCTCATCTTGATTACACGAAGTAATTTACAATTACTACTCTGAAATATGAATTACATCTGTAATAATCACATACATGTAATAGAATGTTAATAGTACATTTCCCTTTTTTAGGAAATGACCTGTATGTATCTGTGTGACATCAATACAAGGATCAAGTGCTGCATTATCTTTAGTTACATTGATGTTATTTATTTATGGTGAAACAGTGGTGGAATATCGCTGTTGCTTTCGTATAAATGAAGCGGACATACCTGCGTGGCCGCGATCTAATCCTGTTTACATAAAGTAAACCTGCTCCCGAGCAGGTTTACGCTTACGGCTCTGTTGCTATGACAGCAAGTCCCGGATGAGCTTCGGGGAACCGAACGATCCAAGATCACGCGAAATCGTCAACAATCAAATCCAGCTAACTTACTTAGTGAGGTACGAAGAACGGGCCCCTGGTTGCACCTAAAATGTTTTAGTTAAACAGTTAAATAAGCTAGTTTGCCATGGGGTGGGCTCTGTGTGTGTGTTGGTTGGGGGGGGGGGGGGGGGGGGTCTTCACTAAAGTCGGTTTATTTAGGGCATGACACCAAATTGTTTTAACTGATTTATAGAGAGACTGAGAGGAGGGCTTAAAGAGATAAAAATAATGACAATATAAATATGTTAAATTTATTTTTTCTGTATCGATATATGGTGCTTATCCCTGCTGAAGGGCAGATTGGTGTTGCTTCAGAACAATTCTCTAGCGCTGTTACGTAGAGGTGTTACAGTTAAGGTTTTAATAACATTATTTTATTTACTAGTGAAGATTTGCATATGTTATCTCACATTCTGTAAGGTAAATTTTCTGGAAAGGTCAAATTAACTAATTTAACTAAGTATTAATGAAAGACCTTGATGTGTATATGACAATAATAGATGTAGTTTCTGGGTCATTTGGCAGAACTGCAAAATGGCCCAGAAGGAGGCAACTGCTGTGGTTGCAAACAGGCTTTGGGTGGTATGGAAGTAAGGGCAACTATGGAACTGCTCAGCAACATGGGACCCATAGCTAATAAATAGTAATATGACATAAAATAACAACTTTGTGTGGATGTAACCTTGTGAGATTTAACTAAATTAAACCATATCCCACTTTTAAAGAAGGTAGAAGATGATCTGGCTAGATGGAAATGTCTACCCATATCACTCATGGGAAGGGTTGCCGCTATAAAAATGATGGTCTTACCAAAAATAAATTATTTATTCTCAATGATCCCAACTAAACCGCCACAAGATTGGTTCAGATCTCTAGATTCATGTATGTCCAAATTCCTTTGGAAAAATAAACCCCCACGTATAAGCTTAAAAACACTACAAAAGACCAAGGATAAAGGAGGACTAGAACTGCCTAACTTTCAGCACTACTTCTTAGCCAACAGGCTTCAGTTTATCTCAGGATGGCTAAAACACACCCTCTTAGATGAACCTTGGCTAGATGTAGAACAAGCACTCTGCAATAATCTAGAGATCTCAGACCTACCATTTATCAGCTCAAACATCCAACGACATGAATGCTTTAAAAGCATCAACATCAGCTCTTCTCTGACAGCATGGTGGGAGTTTCTAAAATTGACGGCGTCTTCATTAATCCCATGCAAACATACACCTATCTGGAACAACCCTGACATATTACAAAACAATAATATGATAAACTTTTCAGATTGGAGTGATAAAGGAATCAAATATTTAGAACATATACTAGAAGGAACAGAATTTATTTCATTTGACGGACTAGTTACACAATATGGGATCAACAAGAAAAGATTTTTAGAATATCAACAAATTAAATCCATAGTAAAAAAGAAATTTAAACCGGGTCAAGTTGAACTACAAACACCACCAAGTGTGGTTCAATTTCTTACTCTTAAACCCCCCAAATTACTATCCAAAATATACAGAATGCTTTCTAAAACAGATGAATCAATATCACTTCCTATTGCAAAATGGGAAGCGGATTTATCAGTTAACTTAGACCTAAACTTCTGGTCTCAGATTTGCTTAAAAACCTTTCATCTAATTAGAAATCCCAGTCTTCAATTAATTCAATACAAAATATTACATAGAGTGCACTATACAGGTCATCGGATGTTCAAGATGGGCTTTACGTCTACCAACAACTGCTCACACTGCCAAACCAATTCACCGGACAATTATATCCACGCTCTTTGGTTCTGTCCACCAGTTCAGAAGTTTTGGCGCGAGATATGTGAAGACTTATCGAAGTGTCTGAAATGTAACATTCCAACTTCCCCCTTAGTGTGTTTGTTGGGCAGCTTAGATAATGTCACTTCAGAAAAGAATATCGCCCATATGGTTTTCACTGCCCTATGCATAGCCAAGAAAACAGTCCTCATGAACTGGAAAAATAAAAATAATCTTAATTCTAACCAATATAGAAATTATCTATTAGATTACATTAGTCTTGATACAGCCTCTGCCACCACATCAGATCAATTGCTCTGGGCTCCTTTGATCAGCTCCATCACCTAGTGGGGGGGGGGGGGGGGGGGGGGGGGTCATAGTTTGGTCCCGCCTTCACTGTTGTGATTGGTGTGGGGGTAGGGACAGGCTTAGGGCATCGGGGGGTTCCCCGGAGGCATCTTCCTTGGGGGGCTCAACCCGGGGTAGCGGTCATGTCCGGTTAGGGGCTCTGTTGGCTCTCCGGTGACTGTTTCCTCGCGGCTGCGTGCAGCGGGGCTAGGGGAGGGTCTGTGCTGACGGACGTGGGTTACTGACCTGGTAGCCTGGCTGCCCCTGGGTGGGTCCGGGATGGGCGTGAGGTTCTGGGGGCGCTCCGTCTCTGGGCTGGGACCCGGACCGGGCCTCGGGGGCTTGGGTCCTGGTTGGTGTGTTGCCGGGGTTGTGGGCGGGTGGGTGCATGGGGGCCCAGCCCTGGAGCAGGGTGCCGCCGGTGCGTCGAGCCACCTGGGGGGCTCTTCAACTGGTGGGGGAGATTGTCACATCTTGCAGGAGCTTTCCTCTCCTCAGGAGCTGCCTCTGCAGGAGGGGGAGATACAGGAGAGGTGGAGGAAGATCTCAGCCTGGGTGTTTATTGTCTTATGTAGTCTGGAAGATGAGTGGATGGTGGGGTGGGTGCAGTTTTCTCTGTGGTGGGGTTGGGTGGACTGTCCCGGGCTCTGTGGGGCCGGGCGGCGCTGCTGCACTGGGCCCGGTCTGGATGGGCCTGGGCCCACTTTCCCTGGTGGGTCGCGGAGTATGGGGGTGCCTACTGGGGTCAGCGGGGGAGCTGGCCCCAGGGAGGGGTCACTTGCCCCTCCCTTCCTTCCCTCCCCATCTCCAGCTGCCTCCCTCTTCCCGCTCCACCACAACCACCCACACATGCAGGGCCTTGGAGTAGGGGTATGTCACCAGGGTGCAGAGGAGGCTACCCCCCCCCCCCCCCCCCCTGTCCCCTTCTGGCTGCCTCTGCCTCAATTTTATCCCACAACTTAGACATTCACATTACTCACACTCTCATTACACATACATATAGGATCTTGGGGGTGGGCACGATACACGGAGTCCAAAGTACCATCAGGGTGTACACCCCACCCCTGGCATCGTTGCCCACCTCTCAATTTTAAATACACGTAGACATTGAGGGCTAGCAGGAGGGACCATGCGCTTACCTGCTGCTCTCTGGCAGGTAGCTCCAAGCCCTCCTGGGTTTTAAATGCACCTTAGAACACACATGCATCAACATTACAATGAGCGGGTGGAGGGAGGTTCGGAGTCTTCTCTCATCACCCCCGTTCTCTGCGACCTGCTGGAGCAGGGGGGCTAGGACTAGGAGGAGGAGTAGGCCGTCCGACTGCGGTCTGGAGTGTGGAGCCTTCCTGCTGCTGCGGAGTCGGGGCGGTCTGCCTCCCCCCACCGCAGGGAAAAGGGAAACACCACCTGGGTCTGGGTGCAGTTCCCCCCTCCAGGGGCGGGGGCACCTAGACCCGGTTTGTAGAGTACGCTTGGGGAGTGTGATCGTGTGTACAACGTCTCTTTATGTCTGTCTCCACGTTGGTTGAGTGTGGAGTAAGTGCATATGAGAGCATGAGGGTGGGAATGGATGTTTGTATCTGTGTGTGCCTGTATGTCTGTGTCTATATGTCAGGTTGGGTGTCAGGCGCCACCTCTCTGGGGACATCTCAGGCCCTCCAAGGTTTGGAGGCCTATCTCCCCCTACCACCACTTCCCCTGCCAGTGGCGGACCCCCTCAGACATCGGTGCATTGGTGGTTCTTTGTGTCCGGGGATGGGCGTCCAGGTACACACCGGCTCACTCCTTGGCGGCCGCTTATCGGGGCCTGGAGCCTGGGGCTCGCTCGGGCCACTTCGGAGGTGGGGTGCCCCCGGCTCGGTCACTCAGGCGCAGCTGGCTGCCGGCGGAGCTCACGGGCGCGTCACTGCAACTCCCCCTGGCTTCTGCTCCGCGGCTGCTGAGTGAGCCCTCATCTGGGACTCTCCTCAGCTCTTTCCGGGACAGTGGCGCAGCTACCCCTCTGTTGGTCTTCCTTGGTCTCTTGTGTTCTGGGGGCCTCTGGATGTCTGGAGTTTTGATCTCCTCCACACCTGCTTCACGCCCTGGAGGACGGGGCTGTGGCCCCCCCACACCCTCTAGCAGATTATTACATGAAGGAACCTTTTAAAAAAACAAAAAACAAGCGCGTCCATGCTCACAGGTGTACACACGGGTGATCACACCCACAAACTACACCCTTTTTGGCTCCTACCTCAAAGCACACTGTGTTCTGTTGATCTTATGTGCTGCACAATAATGTTTAACATTTAGTATTTACTGTCATATTCCCATATATCATTGTGATGTTGTTTATTCTATTACTCTTGTTCTCTTCTGCTTGCTTTCTTTTTTCTTTCTCAGCAGGTGATCCAGGTGATTGATATATGCATTTTTTTTTCTCTGCCCGTTCTGTTGGTTTTTGTCTTTTGCCCTTCTCCCCCGTCCCTCTTCTCAGCTGTTTCTCTTTCCCTCTTTCTTTCTCCCCTTTGAGGAGCAGGGAAATTATTTTACTGCTATTGTTAAATAATCATCATTACCATTGCATTAATAATAGAATCTGCAGCATTAATATTGTATTCAGAGGTTTAAACAGTGTGTGTTTTAGAAAGAATAAGTTGCAGGCTGACAGGAAGTTGCAGAGAGTTTGCAGAAGGGAAAGCAGAAGTGAAAGCAGAGTCTAAGTTATTCTGAGCAGGTTAGACGAGGCTATTTGAATTACTAGGTTATTCAAATTGTCTGTTATACTTTTATATTCTTTTATTAAGCTCTTAGTAGAGGTTCTTGATTAAAACATTTATTCAACATAGTACATATAGTTTCAGTTAGGTTATTACACATAAGGATGAGCCTCTGGTCTGGTAAAAGGTCAGAAGTGCAACGGGTGAGATGAGAGGGCATGTAAGGTCAACACATACACACACACATTAGTAGACTCATTTATAGGTGAGAAGTTGGTCATGTTTGTCTCTGGAAAGAGGAACAGCGTCTGGCAGGATGTGGGGCTCGTGTTCCAGACGAGACGAAGACAACGTTCTTTTAAACTGTGTTAAAAGTCATTGTGGTTTTGATATTGACGTATGTGTATATATCCTGTCTGTGACGCATGAAGGGGCGTCAGTAAATCAAGCCCTGACGGTATAAAATCTGTGTATGCTTTGAGGAAGTTGAAGACCACTTGCTGTCTGCGCACAGAGTGTTCTTCCCACACGTGTGTATTCATTAAAAATCATTGTTTGACCAAGAGCTTCTGGACCAAGGGTGGTTTGTACTCTCCTTCCTCAATTTTGAACCTTAACATTTGGGGGCTTCGTCCGGTAATTGAGGAGGGAGAATTGGAGGTGTAGATGGAGAAATTCGTGGTCTGAGGTGGTCTGATGGGCAGACATGAATTCCAGTGGTCGAAGTGAGTGGGCATAAGCCGGCTTATCCAAAGGTAAGGCACGACCTGTTGAATTATTTCCAAAGTGTGCCAAATTGGATATGATAAAATTTAAGTCTACTCACTGAAATTACTGGTGGATGTCTGTTTTGATTTTGATGAAAAATCTCATGAGTTAAGGCAGTTAGAGTCTGCTAAAGCAGTTAGTCTGCCAAGAAGAAATGAAAGCAGTTAGAGTCTGCTAAAGCAGTTAGAGTCTGCTAGGAAAAGTTTAAATACTGGGTTGAAGTCCCAAAGAAATTGAGTTAGAGTCTCAAGTAGTTTGGTAGGGAATTTGGTCATTTTGTGGGTTAAAGTCCCGGTTGGTCATTAGGTCAGACCTTTGTTGGTCATTTTGTGGGTTAGAGTCCCCATTGTCCATCAGGGTCGATCTGCCTCAGTCATACACTTGTTTTGGGTGTTGATTGTTGTTTCAAAGTATTATAAATTATTCTAGAACGGCAGTTAGAGTCTGCTAGGAAGCGCAGTGCTCAGAGGTAACGCTTGCCAATGCCAAGGACGCTTAGGCATTGTCCTCGAAGAGGGATAGTCAGTTGGTCACTGTGGAGCTTGGGGCACTCCAGAATAACTAGGAGTTAGAGTCTCCTTACCGTTTGGAACGGTAGTCTGCGCTTTTTTGGTCAGAAGAAGTTGGACTTCGGGCGTGTAACTTTAACTTAAAACTTCAGGGTAAGCCTTGGCTGTGTAATCAGAATCAGAATCAGAATCAGAATACTTTATTGATCCCTGGGGGAAATTATTTTTGTTACAGTGCTCCATTTTAAACCAACATTAAGACAAGACAGACAATACGCTAACTAAGAATAGTACAATATATACATATATATACATACATACATACATAAGTCACTTATAAATAAATATTTGGAAAAGAAACATGTGTAGTTGTAGCAGCAAACAGTGTGTTAAGTGGATGCGTTGTACAGGGAGATGGCCACAGGCAGGAATGATTTCCTGTGTCGTTCAGTGGTGCTTTTCGGTAATCTCAGTCTCTCACTGAACGAGCTCCTGTGACTGACCAACATGTCATGGAGTGGGTGGGAGGTGTTATCCAACATTGTCTTTATCTTGGACAGCATCCGCCTCTCCGACACCACCTTGAGGGAGTCCAGCTCCATCCCCACAACATTGCTGGCCTTACGGATCAGTTTATTAAGTCTGTTGGCATCTGCGACCCTCAGCCTGCTCCCCCAGCATGCAACAGCATAGAGGATCGCACTGGCCACCACAGACTCATAGAAAATCCTCAGCATTTTCTGGCAGATGTTGAAGGACCTCAGTCGCCTCAAAAAATAGAGACGACTCTGGCCCTTCCTGTAAAGTGCTGTGGTGTTTTTAGCCCAGTCCAGTTTATTGTCAATGTGTACTCCAAGGTATTTATAGTCCTCCACAATGTCAACACTGACCCCCTGGATTGAAACAGGGGTCAAGTGTTTCCTGGTCTTCCTGAAGTCCACGATCAGTTCCTTGGTCTTTGCCACGTTGAGCTGCAGATGATTCTGCTCACACCACGTGACAAAGGAGTCGACCACAGCCCGGTACTCTGTCTCATCATCCCTGCTGATGCATCCAACCACCGCAGAGTCATCAGAAAACTTCTGAAGATGGCAGGTCTCTGTGCAGTGGCTGAAGTCTGTGGTGTAGAGGGTGAAGAGGAAGGGGGAGAGGACAGTCCCCTGTGGTGCCCCTGTGTTGCTAATCACCTTGTCAGACACACACTGTGGGAGACGTACATATTGTGGTCTTCCTGTCAGGTAATCAACAATCCAGGACACCAGAGAAGCATCCACCTGCATCGCTGCTAACTTATCACCCAGGAGGGTCGGCCTGATGGTGTTGAAAGCACTGGAAAAGTCAAAAAACATGACCCTCACAGTGCTCGCCGGCTGGTCCAGATGGGTGTAGACACGATTGAGCAGGTAGATGATGGCGTCCTCTGTTCCGAGACGAGGCTGATAAGCGAACTGAAGGGGATCCAGATGTGGTCTTACTATGGGTCGCAGCTGGTCCAGGATGAGCCTTTCCAGGGTCTTCATGACGTGGGAGGTCAGTGCCACGGGCCTGTAATCCTGGGGGCCACTGGGACGAGGCGTCTTTGGTACAGGGACGAGGCATGATGTCTTCCACATCACCGGGACCCTCTGCAGACTCAGACTCAGCATAAACAGTTTATGAAAGACTCCACACAGCTGGGGGGCACAGGCCTTGAGGACAAGGGGACTCACTCCGTCTGGTCCAGCAGACTTGCCTGAGTGAAGTCTCCTCATTTGCATCTCAACCTGGTATTGAGTGAAGGTGATGGGTGGGGGAGGGGTGTCAGGAATCTCACAGGAGGCAACATGTGAAGAGAGAGGCTGGCACAGTGGTGTGGCTCTGGATTCCAGGCTGACTGCAGGTGAGGTTGTAATGAGGTAATGCCAAAAATAGAGCTTCAGGCAAAGTTTGGGTTGGTTAACGCTTATAAATTTATTAAGGAAATAGAAATCGGGCCACGGTCCGGGACCGAGACTGGTTAATTGGTCGCAAAAAACTCAGGGAGTTTATCCGCTGGGCGGTTATTTTAAATTTGTCGAAATTGTGTAGGCGCTAAAGCTGACAGATCTGACAGTGGTTGTAAATATAAGATGTCTTTGTAATATAAAATAAGAGATCTCTGTGTGAAAGGAGTCTGAGGCAATGCTGGAGCTATTTTTAGACGGAGTGTGTGTGAGTGTGAAAATGCAAATGAGTAAGCAGTGAACTGTTTAAACCACAGTTGGTTTCACAAATACTGCTGCAAACATTGTTGAGTGTGTTTAAGATGCCATTTATGTTTATTAGAGGACTATAAATAAAGTTTTGAGTTGCCGTAGTGGATGTATAGTAATTGACTGAGTTTGGATGTAGATATATAAATATATTGAGTGCACTGTATATACTTAAGACTAACACATTACTTTCAGTAGTAACTTTTCTCCAGCATTAGTTGCTGGTGTGGTTTATTTTTTCAATTTCTTGTGTGTGCGGTGAGAATTAATGGAGGTTTCAATTTTTCGTTTGTTTGTTTTTGACTTGCTCTTTCTGATTATGACAAGCATGTCTAAAATACTCTTAGGAAAGTGTGTTTTGAGTTATATTCCTCAACTCTGGTCACAGTTTAAGTGTGAATGCGGTGACTAGAAGGTTTTGAATGAGGAATAAAGGTGTGAGAGGTATTTCTTTGGTAATGTAAAGTAGGATGTTTTAAAGTTTGAAAGTGTTTTTAATTTGAGAGAGGCATGAGTGATGTTATAAGAGTTTGAGTTTCTTTTTCTTTCAGTTCAAGAACGCATAAGTACATACACTTGGTACACCCGTTTACTCTTTGACTTTATTAAAACAGACGGTGTATTTGAGTCTGAATTTCAGTAATTGTATGTTGATATGGTAATTTAGTTTATGTTAGGTGAAGGAGATGTCCATCTCTGCGTCTTGCAGGATTGAAAGTGAGCACGTTGAAGGTTGTGATGTGAATGCTGTGAGTACTCGATTTGAATGATTCTGTGTGATTTGAACAAAATAATAAATAACTAATAATAATAACTCATAGGCGAGTGTGTGAACAGAGGAAGTCTGCAGAGTGTGTGTGCGTGAAATAAGGGTGTATTGTTTTTACATCAAGATTTAGTAGAACCAAAGTAGAACGTCACAAACAAACAGATAAAAAAGTAAAATAAAGAGAGAAAATAACTGACAATTACATTAATGAATAGAAAACACACATACACAAATTGTTACATGTGAAATTATTTTTGGAAAGAATCAGAAGTGAGATAGTTTAATATAAGATGCAATGAAGGAAGCAGCTTAAACTCCTTTAATTTCCAGAGCCAGTGTCTCCCCTCCCCTCATAGCACCCGTGCCCACTTGGTCCCCGTATCAGGCGAGTATGGAAGGCTGGATAGCCCATGACGGGTAAGATCCCACCTCGAAACCCTGGGACAACCTAAGGCAGGCACAGTCACGATTACTCGGCCTCACTCAGTCCCTGTGAGCTCAGACTCACTGGTGAGATGAAGTGAAGAAGACGGGACCTCAAGGGTAAAGCCGCTGGGCTAAGGCGGAGGGGGTAAGTGGCAAGTGGAGCCCTAACTTCTGGCTGAGGACAAGGAATGCTGTTATTTAAGGGGAAATCAAAATGAGGGTTAGTAAATTTGGGAAAGAAACTGACGGCTTAAGTGGAGAATTATGAAGGAGTCTGACACACTGCAAAAGCAACATACACAAACAGAAAATGCATTAACCTTATAAAGACAAGACAAGCTCATGATGATTATTTGTATAGATACTGATTAAACCTGGCTTAGAACACAAAGATACGCAATGAAGATCAGCTTGCTACTTGTATGAGTGGTAGAATGGTGTGAATGGTTAATGAAATACACTTGAGTTTGAAGCTGAGGAATAACTCAAAGAAGTTATATGACGAAGGGAGTGAGTTATGAAAACAAACGGTGATTAAAGTAGTTTTAAAAGAGTGACTTAGGAGTGCTCTCTCGTACTGAGTGATCAAGTAGTGATCACTGTAGAAAGAAATAAAATGATTTAATGAGTTGGTAATGTTTAAACATATGTTTCTGTTGTTACAGCAACTCATTGAGAGATGACTCAGTATGCAAATTAGCTGGAGTGAGTGATGACGAAGGAACTTCCTGTGTGTGTGTGTGTGACTGAGGAAGTGACTTTCAGAAGAGGAAGCATGGCAGACAAGAGAAGTACAGATTTGGGTAGGAAATAGTTTATAGTTTAGTGATTATATGTTGTCGTAAGGGGGTTTTATGCTGAATTTAAGTATGTTAAAGGGGGTGATTTTTGTGTGCAAATTGTGTGGTTTTAATGAGACTTTCGGTGTATTGAGGAGGTGAAATTATGTGGTGGCAAGACTTGTGTGTTTAAGGTTGTTGAGGTTGTTGTGGTGATGGGTTGATTCTGTCAGTTAGGTTTGGGTTGTTGTTTTTGTTTTTAATAGAGGGAGTTTTAGGAAACATCGACATGTCTAAAATTGGGCCCATTATTTTGTAACAGTGCACTTAAAGAAAACCTGTCAGGTGATTTTGTTTTGTGTTTTCATGAGCTAATAATCAGCTCTATTTTTTCTCATTTTTGTTTTAAGCAGGTCTGCAACAGTGAATAACGGCGCTGAAAATTCTCGGGAAGAGCAAATATAAGGGGGCTTTCCAGATTACAATTGGCTGAGGAGAGCTACCTGTGGGGACTATTCAGGTCGTAAGTCCCTGTAAAAAGGATTTTATGCGAGTCAATCCAGTCCAAAAGCATAAAGAAATATTTTCCTGTGGAAAATAAAAAATGACTGAGCTCATTTTGCTGAGGGTGGAGAATCTGATCACTTGCTCCATTATTAGCAATATATGGTGTGACTGCATGTGAATGTGTGGCTGGATGACGGTGGATGAATAAATGTGGACAAACAATTGGCTTTTACCAGAGAAAATTTCTGTTTTATTGAGTGGGGTTAGATTATGGGATTATAGTATATGGTTGGGAGAATGCCAAATGTTAAAGGGGAATCATTTTCTTAATTGGAGGAACACATGACTGATAATTGTTCTGTTTTAAGTTTATTTGTAAGACACAGATTGGATCATGAGTGGGGAAAACTGAGCATTTTAAGTTTTGTATAGTATTGTGACACATTTCATGTGTCAAAATAAAGGGGGAATTTAGGGTTTAATAATTGTTTAATAATTTAGGATCATTTTAGGACTTTTTGGGGTTTTTGGTCATTTGGGTATGGTAAAACTGAAACAGTTATTTTTATGTTAAGGTTAAAGGATTAAAGAACTGAATCCTGTTTAGAAGATACAATACCAGGGTTTTAAAGCTGTGTACAAATCTTAGAGGGAAATTGTGGGACACGTTGACAAAAAGATATCCTTTGGGGAAAATTAGTGAGGGTTGAAGGAGGAGAACAGGTTGGATTTCTTTTGATTTCTAGAAGAAGTGGTTATAATGTAGGCTTACACATACAGATATTACATAGATTTATTTTTAGGATAAAGGGGAGAGTTTATAAATAGAAATGATTTTTATACATATTGCAATTTTTGATATGAGTTATTGAAGTTATTGAAGGATTGCACGCGCTTACAGACACAGAGTCCAGAAACACACATGACAGTATAGAGTCCAGGCAAAAGGCCTCAAATTCATTTAGCTTTTAACTGAACTTAAAGAAGGACCAAAGAGGAAGGAAAGCATATATTTTGGTTAAATCTGATAAACTAGAATTAGAAGGTATTGTTACATTAAAATGAGCAAAATGAAATAAAAAGGCTATACCAAAAACAGGTTATAACATAGGAAATGTGAGGTTAAAATGAAGTTAGTGTTAACACACAGGAGTTGTTTCTCTTATATGCTTAAACTTAATTGATTAAAGTGGTTGTTTTCTTTTGGAGCTTGTAGTAGAATATATAAGAATATATAAATACAGGTCAATAAGTTAAGAACATAATTAGGATCAGGCTTTTGATTACAGAAGTCCCAAATATGATAAGTTAGGGAGGTGCAGGAAAGGTGTTTTGTTTCCTTTGCAGAAGATCTCGGTGACCGCAGGGGGGTGAGGATCCTGGAGGTCCGAGGCCTGATGGACCACAAGAGAGGGACCAAGGAAACCTAAGCTTACACATGGAGTGTTCTCGAATGGGAGCGGGTGTTTATTTCTGGACCAATTAGATGACATGAGGTTGTCTGATTTGCTGAGCGAGGACACAATGTATTGCGACCTCTGGTGTTCCAGAGGTCGAGAGAGGGAGTGTGGAGCAGGGAAATTATTTTACTGCTATTGTTAAATAATCATCATTACCATTGCATTAATAATAGAATCTGCAGCATTAATATTGTATTCAGAGGTTTAAACAGTGTGTGTGTTTTAGAAAGAATAAGTTGCAGGCTGACAGGAAGTTGCAGAGAGTTTGCAGAAGGGAAAGCAGAAGTGAAAGCAGAGTCTAAGTTATTCTGAGCAGGTTAGACGAGGCTATTTGAATTACTAGGTTATTCAAATTGTCTGTTATACTTTTATATTCTTTTATTAAGCTCTTAGTAGAGGTTCTTGATTAAAACATTTATTCAACATAGTACATATAGTTTCAGTTAGGTTATTACACATAAGGATGAGCCTCTGGTCTGGTAAAAGGTCAGAAGTGCAACGGGTGAGATGAGAGGGCATGTAAGGTCAACACATACACACACACACATTAGTAGACTCATTTATAGGTGAGAAGTTGGTCATGTTTGTCTCTGGAAAGAGGAACAGCGTCTGGCAGGATGTGGGGCTCGTGTTCCAGACGAGACGAAGACAACGTTCTTTTAAACTGTGTTAAAAGTCATTGTGGTTTTGATATTGACGTATGTGTATATATCCTGTCTGTGACGCATGAAGGGGCGTCAGTAAATCAAGCCCTGACGGTATAAAATCTGTGTATGCTTTGAGGAAGTCGAAGACCACTTGCTGTCTGCGCACAGAGTGTTCTTCCCACACGTGTGTATTCATTAAAAATCATTGTTTGACCAAGAGCTTCTGGACCAAGGGTGGTTTGTACTCTCCTTCCTCAATTTTGAACCTTAACACCTTCTTTCCCCCAGTCAAGTCTGTCCCGTATTCAGTAAGTGAAAATAAAATAAACAATAAAAGGTGAATCAAATGGACCATTACGGCAAGGCTGGGATGGTCAGTTTGGTAAAGTAAATCCGTTGGGCATCTTTCTTTGCCTTTAGACAACAATTCTGATGGCAAAAGAGCCAAACGGGACAGGCCAAAAAAAAAAATCAAAAAAAAAAACAAAAAAAACATGGGACCCATAGCTAATAAATAGTAATATGACATAAAATAACAACTTTGTGTGGATGTAACCTTGTGAGATTTGAGATTTTGGCAGCATTTTTATGTGACAACTTCTCTTTTTAGATAAATGCAGAGTTTAAGCGCATTACCACCATGCCACTGCAGTCCAGATTACTCTCGCAGATAGATGTGCTATCTGACAAACTAATAAAGGTCTTGAAAAGTCGAGAAGGACAAATAGGAAGAAGACTTCAGAACATTCTGGAGCCCACGGCCCAGGTAAGAAAAAAATTAATTTGTGTATACACTTTAGGGAAAATAATAATTTTAACAAAAGGCTGCTTGTCACTCTATGCCAGGAGTATGTTGAAAATCACCTGGGATTTTCACAATTTACCATGGGTGCATTTATTTTTCTTTTTTTTTCTTTTACCTGCATTAGAACTATGTGTGGAGTTCATAGTTGAACACCTCTCTATGCTCTGACAGTATTCTGCTTCTTTGCATGGAGATTTCACTTCATGCATTACCTTTTTAAGCATTCTGAGGACTCAAATCACATGCTGTAATGAATCCGTTTTTTGTTCACCTAATGTGTTAATGTTAACATTTTTTGGAATAGTGACACAGATTAAAATAAGATTTGGTATAATGTTCTTTGACCAGTGTTCTGTTTAATTAAATTTTGGAATTCTGCATTTTCTAGGCCACAGATGAAGCCATTATCCAACGATCTAATAAGGAAACAACCATGGGAATTTACATCAAAAAGTCAAGAGATGGCAATGGCAGCCTTGAGGACATCAGGATAGTCCTTGAAGGCCAGAGAGTCTGGCAGGATTTGGATAACTATACCCTAGCAGCTGCAATGCTGTTTGGACTAATGTACACTTTGAACCTCACCTACCCACTGGAAAAGTATACCTTTGAGATATTATAGAAACTGGTTATGGAGCTCAAAAGGAACAGCCTTTCAAAGAAGGCCCAGGTTTTCAGGACCAGACTGTACGATTGAACAGTTTTCCAGTTATGATGTGGGAACAACATGTTTACCTCTTCGAATATGTACCATCCTTTCTTTTAAGCCAGCACTGGTAAAGTTTCAGGACATAGTGAAACTTATTTTTCTGGCACTTTTCAACTTGGGGCCTTTATTACTGCAGTTTTCACTTTTCAAGCCATGGCTCTTTTAAAAAAAAAAAATTTCAAACTTTGAATGTCCATTTTTCTCAATGGAAATGGTGCCTTCTATTGTTTTCTATTAATTTATATAATTTTAAATTAAGCAGGACAGAGTTCTTTTAAAGAAAGATTTACTTTTATTCTCAAAAGTTAAGCATGACAGGCTTCTGTTTAAGAAAGAGACCTGTTTTACTGTGTTAATGTTGTCATTTTGAGCTAAAAATAAATGGCCAAATGATCATTTGTTTCCCATGTGTTCATATCACAAAGAATATGCATCTACTTAAATCAAATTCAAGTCAAATGGTTAAAAAATAATTTCACACACAAAAAAAAAGAGCTAAAAAATTCACCACACTGGGAAGGGTGAAGACAACTGGGTTGCCCGGCCCTGGCCACGAGGTGCCCCTTATTTATTTCTCAGGGAGTTGGCAACCCTATGTCTTCATGATCGAAATAACTTGAACACAAACACAAACAAACAAAGAGGAAGACCGAACCGGAAGGAAAAGACTACAAGTCCCAGCATCCTCTGTGTTTAGGGAGGAGAAGTGAAAGTGAAAGTATTGAGCCTCCGTTGAGAGGAGAAGGAGGAGGAAGGTGGAGCTGAGGCAGGTGAGCAAAGGCATAGATTTTGCATGGACGGGAGGGACGTGTCCCCACCAATAATTTGATCTCTTCGAGAAAAGAAAAACAAACCCGATAGAAAGAAAGAAAAAAACAATCTGTCAACGTCTCGTTCACCCAGCGGTGCAGAAAGAGTTAAATTACGTTCTCTACTGCAGTCCTACGTCATGTGACAAATATGGCCAATGTGATTGGCTGTGCCTTTCAGGGAGCTCTGTTTAGTAGTGATGTGCGATACCACTGATTTCCTTTCCGATCCGATACCAAGTAAAATTCAGGGTGGTATCTGGTGATACTGATCCGATACAGATACTCTGTACAAAAACTTAATGTTTCATTGCATTTCATAATACAATATACACAGCAAATCCAGCATGTCCAAATTAACACTGTCGGATTTGATTTCAACACTATTAAAGTGTCTATATGGGTCCACACCAGAGAGTGTTAATTTAACTCTTTTTGGAGAGTTGGTACATTAACTCTGATTTAGTGTTAAACACCAAATCTGTCTGGAGTTGATAATTTAACACTTAGTGTTAAGAGTTTATATATTAACTCTCAAAGAGTATTTTAGTTTAACTACTTAAGAGTTATCTTCTAATTCATTCTAAAAAGCGGGAATTTTACTGTTCTGAACTTCTAGAAATTTCTTTTGGAAATAAACATTTACTAAAAAGATGCAATGGTTTTTGAAAAACATTTATTCTGAACTGTGCACCACAATTTCAAAACATTTTCTGAAAGATGTAACAGTGTACATGTTCTCACTTTCATTAGAATTGTGTTTATCAAAAGGTCTGACATGGTAAATGCAAATAACAGCATTCTCATCACTTATTTCTTCAATACAATATGCATGTCCTTCATTCATCCCTTTGTGGAACTTCAACGCACTTCTGCTCTCCCCCATAATCCATCTTCACAAGCATATCCTGTGCGGAGATTGAATAAAAATTAGTTGACACTAATTAATGGCACAAATAATCCAGTAATCAATTGCAGCACAGTAAAAAAAAAAAAAGGAATCCTCTTTGAGCCATTACTTGTGTAAAGTATTTTCCCAAAAGACAAGGACACAGGCAACAGGTAATACTGAACTAAATGTAAAACCTCAACCTTTTTCATTTTTACCTAAACCGTGTGCATAAAACTGGAGGGATCTAAATGCTAACGTAGAATCCAGTCAGGACGTCAGCTACTGCTGTTTGCTCGTTTGTTTTTGTTTTTATGGGCGATCGTTTTCAGGCTTCAAGTAGCACCATTATACCAACGTTTCACATTCTAGACATTGTTTTAGGTGTATTTGACCATAAGTTTGACTGAAAATTCACATGCAAGCTTTTTTTCAAGGCTGTGGTATTTGCCGCAAACAATACCTTTCAGCTAGCTAAAACAGAATGTTATGCTATCACCGAGCAACATGGCTAATGCCTTTCACACAGCTTCGTCTCAACTCCAAAGAGCCACAGAAGTAAAAGCTAATAGAAATAATTGAAACAATCTTTGAAAGAATGACTTACCAAGCATGGCAAACAACTCAAATATGTAGAGCAAAATGTTCCGAAACGGCTTCACTTCAGCTTCGATTGGAGCCGTGCTGGGGGCGGAGTCTGTGAATTTACTCTGTTGGTGTCATAGCCCCTCTAGGAGTTCAGAGTTAAGAGGTCAAGAGTTAATGTTTCCATTGTAACACCTCCAGATTTGACATAGAAACACTCATTTTTAACACTCGATTTTAACTACTATCATTTTACACCTCAGAGTTACATTAAAAGAATGTGACTCTGCTTAGAGTAAAATTAACTCTACTTTTGCAAGAAGACTATTAACACCAAAAAATTTAACACTTTTGAATTTGCTGTGTATAATTGTATTATGTAATTGTAATAATAACATAACCATATTGCTTCATAATGATTAGACGATATCAGACAACTTGTTTTTATTGCTTAATAATGCAGAATAATCATATAGAAATAAAAAAAAACTGACGTTGTGCGCTATTTGAGCATGTTGCCTGCCTGCAGCACTAAAGGACTCTGCGAGAGACGTCTGTCTCGCTCTAGCAGCACCTGTCCCTGTCCTCCTCTTCAGTTCACCTCAACATAAGCTTATCATATTCTGTGATGTGATTTACTCCGAGGTGTTTGACGAGGTCAGTGGTGTTGCCACAACACCTCACTGTCTTGCCACATATATCACAAACCGCGTCTGGGCTGTTTGTGGAGGTAAAACGCGTCCACACATGACTCTGTTTGCGCTCTGCCATTGTTGTGAGTGTGCACGCAATGGGCTGCGACACATTTATACAGCCGTATTTCGCATATGACTATGAAAGGCATAAGAGGAAGTAGTTCCTTCCAAATTAGACGATCTGAATGATATAGTTTCTTTCCACTGCGTTCATTTTAATGGAAAAACTACAAATTTACCCCAGAGTACTAAAATATCGATATTATAATATGAGAATCAATTCTAGAACATAAATTGCTGGTATCGGAAGAATCGATATTTCAGTATCGATCCGCACAGTTTTAGCAGCGGCAAGCCTGCGCTGCTAGCTAGCCTGCAAGGAGGAGAGGTGGGTGGCAGCAAAAAGGAAGAACCTGGATATAAGAAAGTGTTTTTCAAAGAAACCTGTAAGTTACTTAAAGTCAAGCTCACTCATAAAATGTGTCCATCACAATAACATTACAGGCTATGCTAGGCTTTGGCCCACATGGTAAATGGCCTGTATTTATATAGCGCTTTACTAGTCCCTAAGGACCCCAAAGCGCTTTACATATCCAGTCATCCACCCATTCACACACACATTCACACACTGGTGATGGCAAGCTACATTGTAGCCACAGCCGCCCTGGGGCGCACTGACAGAGGCGAGGCTGCCGGACACTGGCGCCACCGGGCCCTCTGACCACCACCAGTAGGCAACAGGTGAAGTGTCTTGCCCAAGGACACAACGACCGAGACTGTCCGAGCCGGGGCTCGAACCGGCAACCTTCCGATTACAAGGCGAACTCCCAACTCTTGAGCCACGATAGCCATTCATTAGACATCAGTCTAAAATTGTATGTAACCATGAATAACGTGTTTTGGAAACTAACTGCACAACAGGCAGCACTATTTGTTCTCTCAGTCTCTGAGCAGCACTTCTAATTTTGATTGAAACTGTCAGAGAAAACGGCAGCGTCGAGCGAGCCAGGATATTAGTTTACAGAGGCTGTTAAAATTATATGTCTGACGTTAAAATGCTGGTGACACAATAATTTCATCCTAATGGCACTGATATATTCATAGGGTTCATTTTTGAGACAAAATATAACGAGGTAGTCATGATTTTGCAAATAAATAAAAATAAAACCTTGTAGTGCAGTTTGCACAAATTGTTTTAAAAATGCACTCACCCTACAAACATTACTGATGAGTCAAGATCTGCACAAAGTGACAGAAACACTGAAGCAGCTCCACATTTTATTCTTATTGTCATGTATGTCCTATTTGTCAGGTGACAGAAGAACCAACACAAAGCTCAGAGAGTAATGGTGACACAAGATCACAGGTGAAAATAAAAAACTTAAAATAACCCGGTTGCACAAATATGCACACCCTTAAACTAATACTTTGTTGCAGCACCTTTGCCTTTTATCACTCTAATCAGTCTTTTTGGGTAGGAACCTATTAGCATGGCACATCTTGATGTGGAAATATTTGCTCACTCTTCTTTGCAAAATTCACATATAAAACTATGAATTGTAATTTTAAATGGTTTAAAAGCAGGTAGAATAGCATATGTAGGCAGGTATACTTCTCCTTTTTTATCAAGAAGCAAAGACAAAAAGGGGAACAAAAGAAACAGGGCAGGGTTCAGTGGTTGAATCATCCGTCCCCACCAATGCCAAAACCAAATCTACGCCTTTGCAGGTGAGTGTTAACATGAATATGTTTCTTCTTATGACATAAAATAATTCCACGCTGTTCGTGTCTGTGGGTGAAATGTGAGGCCGGTCGGCTCCTCTGAGCGCTGGTTTCCTGTAAGTAGAGAGGAAGTGAGTTTAGCTGAGCCTCCGTTTAGTGTGAGAGAGCAGGAGGAGAGTGAGAGCTGTGCTGAGGCAGGGTGAGTGTTAACACCGCTCTGACATTACTGTGTCTCTGTGGCGGGAACAACAGGCTCCGTCAGTGGAGGCAAAAATAATCAGACTTTGGTTTTTCAAAGGAAACAACTTTATGTCGGAAGTTCCCGCACGCTCATTGGATAACGATGTGTCAATCTCGAGCTATTAGCCAATGAGCGTGCGGATTCACAGAATGCCCCGCCTTTATCACGGGACTTTAAAAGCTACAATGGCGACAGAAACTCCGTGAGTGGAGTTCAGGGTGACGTTATGAAACTGTGACGTTTGAGCCACTTCCTGTTCTCAGTCCCAGCGTCCTGATCACCGAGGTTTCTGTTGCTCTGATATCTGATATTGATTATATTGGTAAACAGGCTGTAGCATAAACATCAAACACAGCTGAAGCAGTTTTTGGATGGTTGGCTTCAAATGATCCGTCGGTTTGAAAAGTAAAAACAACTTAAAATAGGTGAAGCTGATGCAGGGTGAGTGTTAACACCAGGACTTTAGAGGGAAGAAGAGTCACAGCATGTTGTTGACGCGTTGTTGTTCAATCGGGGGAGGCTCTCCGTTGAGGAGAAAAGCTTGAATTTGTTTGTATACGGATTATCCATTGTTTATTATTGCTCACCACAAACAACTATCTGATTGAATAGTTTTCTTATCAGATAGAGAAATAAAATGCGTCGCAAAATGTAAAAGCAAAATTTCCCCGCCTGGGCTGCCTTGCGCCTGATTGTTCTGTAAATAGTTTGAAATGGTTACATAAAAAGCGTCTGAGCCTTGGCTGCATTTTTAGGTAAATATAACTTTGTTGTCTGCAAAACTTTTGTGTATTTTAAAAAATGTACAATTTCTGTTTGCATTTCAAGTTATGAAAATGATTTGTTTAACATGCTTGTGGTTTTTACAGTCAAAAATATCACTTTCTACTCGTATTTTAAATTTTGTCTGAATTTAGATAAATTCTGCTGATACATTTTGTCAAAATGAGAAAATAACAGATTGGCAAGATAAACAGTTTTTAAATGTGAAATACAGAGGCCACATCAAAAGTAGTCAAAAACGGCCAATTACACCCTGGACACCAGCTTTCTGGAGTATTTGAAATAACGGTAATATGAGCGGTCCATATGGTCACAAAGAATAGCCACTTGTTTCTGTGCTACCAAAGTTCCCCGGCTTTCATTCAAAATGTGTTTATGGTCAGCACCTGCACATTAAACTACTTAAACATTATAAATGTCTTTTCAAGCTCACACTGAGGCCTGTGGGGCACAATCAGCCACTGAGACAGTTCACACATTTATATGTGTTTGTATATGAATATTTCATACTTTAAGGCTGCCTGTTTATTTAAGGGAGATGAACAAAATACATTGGAATTGTACAAAATAATATCACAGATGACAAATTCAATAGATTTTAAGTAGATGCTTGTGCATTCTTAAAGTCTTATATGTTGAATTGAACTACTTAATCTGTTCAAAGCCTCCCAGTCAGTGCTGTTCTCCATGCCTGTCTGACTGTACATGTTATTAGCACAAACACTTTAAAGGTGATCCTTTAGGACTTCAGCAATAATACAGAGAGCAATGTAGTTAGCAATAAAACAGTTTTATTGGGAATTAACTTAAAAAACAAACAAATATCTGTCTCCTAATTCTTGTCACACAGGAAAGAAGCATCAATATCTGATGAGCAGACTTATTTCTTTCTTTTTTTGTTCACATTTTCACATCTTAATTTTTAAGTGAAATGGGCATTTAGAGTTTATACACTATGTATATAAGGTAGTACAGTACAGTGGAACCCCGACTTACAAAATGAATTCATTCCCGAGGGTCTTTCGTAATTGAGTTGCGCGTTTTAAGTGAGGCGATGCTGAACGATAGGCTATAGGCTGATTGCTAACTAGAACAACAATTCGTCGTTCAAGTGGAACAGCGAAGCACGAGTGCGGAAACCAAGGGGTTGTCACATGATTCGGAAGGCATTGTGGGCGTAGTAGGCTCAGCCAATCGGAGCTTTCGTTACTCGGGCATTTTGCCATAACACGGGCAGAAATATTGCAATTCCGTGCCTTCGTAACTTGAATTTTTCGTGAAATGGGGCATTCGTAAGTCGGGGTTCCACTGTATTTTTGTGTGGTGCGTTTTTTCTATTTCTTAGCAAAAGTTGAACAAAGGTATTTAAGTTCATGTAGGATGATTTGTTTTCATTTTCACATGGTCTTACTGAGGTAATGCGAATTGAAACATGCATTCTTTTTTTTTTTTTGGCGGGGGGGCTGATGTGCTGGAAAAGCTTGAAAAGGGACCTTGAAAGTGCTTAAAAAGTGCTTGAATTTGACCCTGAAAAAGGCGTAGGAGCCCTGCTCACGGCAAAGCGTGGGACAGACCCGCTCGCCTCGCAAGCAATTGAGCTGTTATTACCACCGACAAAGCGCATGTCCCGGTACACAGCTGCCATAACCCCCGCTGTACAGAATCAGAATCAGAATCAGAATCAGAATACTTTATTGATCCCTGGGGGAAATTATTTTTTGTTACAGTGCTCCATTTTAAACCAACATTAAGACAAGACAGACAATACGCTAACTAAGAATAGTACAATATATACATATATATACATACATACATACATAAGTCACTTATAAATAAATATTTGGAAAAGAAACATGTGTAGTTGTAGCAGCAAACAGTGTGTTAAGTGGATGCGTTGTACAGGGAGATGGCCACAGGCAGGAATGATTTCCTGTGTCGTTCAGTGGTGCTTTTCGGTAATCTCAGTCTCTCACTGAACGTGCTCCTGTGACTGACCAGCATGTCATGGAGTGGGTGGGAGGTGTTATCCAACATTGTCTTTATCTTGGACAGCATCCGCCTCTCCGACACCACCTTGAGGGAGTCCAGCTCCATCCCCACAACATTGCTGGCCTTACGGATCAGTTTATTAAGTCTGTTGGCATCTGCGACCCTCAGCCTGCTCCCCCAGCATGCAACAGCATAGAGGATCGCACTGGCCACAACAGACTCATAGAAAATCCTCAGCATTTTCTGGCAGATGTTGAAGGACCTCAGTCGCCTCAAAAAATAGAGACGACTATGGCCCTTCCTGTAAAGTGCTGTGGTGTTTTTAGCCCAGTCCAGTTTATTGTCAATGTGTACTCCAAGGTATTTATAGTCCTCCACAATGTCAACACTGACCCCCTGGATTGAAACAGGGGTCAAGTGTTTCCTGGTCTTCCTGAAGTCCACGATCAGTTCCTTGGTCTTTGCCACGTTGAGCTGCAGATGATTCTGCTCACACCACGTGACAAAGGAGTCGACCACAGCCCGGTACTCTGTCTCATCATCCCTGCTGATGCATCCAACCACCGCAGAGTCATCAGAAAACTTCTGAAGATGGCAGGTCTCTGTGCAGTGGCTGAAGTCTGTGGTGTAGAGAGTGAAGAGGAAGGGGGAGAGGACAGTCCCCTGTGGTGCCCCTGTGTTGCTAATCACCTTGTCAGACACACACTGTGGGAGACGTACATATTGTGGTCTTCCTGTCAGGTAATCAACAATCCAGGACACCAGAGAAGCATCCACCTGCATCGCTGCTAACTTATCACCCAGGAGGGTCGGCCTGATGGTGTTGAAAGCACTGGAAAAGTCAAAAAACATGACCCTCACAGTGCTCGCCGGCTGGTCCAGATGGGTGTAGACACGATTGAGCAGGTAGATGATGGCGTCCTCTGTTCCGAGACGAGGCTGATAAGCGAACTGAAGGGGACCGCACCGGAAGGAAAAAACTACAAGTCCCAGCATCCTCTGTGTTTAGGGAGGAGTAGTGAAAGTGAAAGTATTGAGCCTCCGTTGAGAGGAGAAGGAGGAGGAAGGTGGAGCTGAGGCAGGTGAGCAAAGGCGTAGAGTTGGCATGGACGGGAGGGACGTGTCCCCACCAATAATTTGATCTCTTCGAGAAAAGAAAAACAAACCCAATAGAAAGAAAGAAAAAAACAATCTGTCAACGTCTCGTTCACCCAGCGGTGCAGAAAGAGTTAAATTACGTTCTCTACTGGAGTCCTATGTCATGTGACAAATATGGCCAATGTGATTGGCTGTGCCTTTCAGGGAGCTCTGTTTAGTTTTAGCAGCGGCAAGCCTGCGCTACTAGGGCCTGCAAGGACGAGAGGTGGGTGGCAGCAAAAAGGAAGTACCTGGATATAAGAAAGTGTTTTTCAAAGAAACCTGTAAGTTACTTAAAGTCAAGATCACTCATAAAATGTGTCCGTCACAATAACATTACAGGCTATGCTAGGCTTTGGCCCACATCAGTCTAAAATTCTATGTAACCATGAATAACGTGTTTTGGAAACTAACTGCACAACAGGCAGCACTATTAGTTCTCTCAGTCTCTGAGCAGCATTTCTAATTTTGATTGAAACAGTCAGAGAAAACGACAGCGTCGAGCGAGCCAGGATATTAGTTTACAGAGGCTGTTAAAATTATATGTCTAACGTTAAAATGTTGGTGACACAATAATTTCACTCTAATGGCACTGAAATATTCATAGGGTTCATTTTTGAGACAAAATATAACGAGGTAGTCATGATTTTGCAAATATTCCACCTTGTAGTGCAGTTTGCACAAATTGTTTTAAAAATGCACTCACCCTACAAACATTACTGATGAGTCAAGATCTGCACAAAGTGACAGAAACACTGAAGCAGCTCCACATTTTATTCTTATTGTCACGTAGGTTCTATTTGTCAAGTGACAGAAGAACCAACACAAAGCTCAGAGAGTAATGGTGACACAAGATCACAGGTGAAAATAAAAAACTTAAAATAACCCGGTTGCACAAATATGCACACCCTTAAACTAATACTTTGTTGCAGCACCTTTGCCTTTTATCACTCTAATCAGTCTTTTTGGGTAGGAACCTATTAGCATGGCACATCTTGATGTGGAAATATTTGCTCACTCTTCTTTGCAAAATTCACATATAAAACTATGAATTGTAATTTTAAATGGTTTAAAAGCAGGTAGAATAGCACATGTAGGCAAGTATACTTCTCCTTTTTTATCAAGAAGCAAAGACCAAAACGGGAACAAAAGAAACAGGGCAGGGTTCAGTGGTTGAATCATCCGTCCCCACCAATGCCAAAACCAAATCTACGCCCTTGCAGGTGAGTGTTAACATGAATGTTTCTTCTTATGACATAAAATAATTCCACGCTGTTCGTGTCTGTGGGTGAAATGTGAGGCCGGTCGGCTCCTCTGAGCGCTGGTTCCCTATAAGTAGAGAGGAAGTGAGTTTAGAAACCCGTCAGTGTGATGCTTCCAGTACGACAGCACCTCTGAGTGTGTGTGTTTACCTCTTAGACTAACTCCACCCTGACATCAAGAAGATGGAGGAAGAGGATGGAGCAGGATCTGCAGCAGCCAGCTCTGTGTCTGTGAGGAGTGACTGGTCCAAAGAAAGACCTCTAGACTTCAGTAATGAACCTGCAGCAAGAATGTAAGAGAGCTGCTCATTTATTCAGTGTAAATAATGATTTTTGATGCAATGGGAGAAGAAAAATGACAAAAACAGTTTTAAAAATAAGGATTAAAATATTACAAACTATATTTTTTTGAGTTTCCTGATGTAGCACAAAAATATATGAACATAACTGTATATAGGACAGATATTTTACGGTTCTTTTAGGCAGCACCAAAAAGCAAAAAGACTATTTTAAGCTGTTTGAGGTAGTGAGTCAACATGTCACACTGGGTCAAAGGTCAGGGAGTAAAAGTGTGTTTTAAAGGAGGTTTAAAAGCAGCGAGTGAAGGAGCCTGTCGAGGTAAATCGTTCCATAACTGATCAAATTTAGTTGGTGGACCTCTGTGTGAAATCAAGCATCTGGTTCACAGAGAGGATAACCCTCAAATGGGCTGTACAACATTATGGCAAGCAGAAGAAGCATTCGCATGAAAGCTGAGACTACGGCCATGTGTAACAGCATCTAGTTGCAATTGTTTCTCTGAAGGGCAGTGGAGATGGACTGTGCAGAAGCTAAGATAACCTCTACTGAAAAAAATTATTGATCATTGATCATTGATCAATTATTGAAGCAAAAGTAGACACACTAATGTAGGACATGGCACTGTCAAAATAAAACAGGAAGTGAACACAGAGACACAATACTAACACAGTACAGAGGTAACACAGAAACCAAAACCTCAGAACTAGAAAATCTTAATCAGAATGAAATTGTAACAAAAGACAAGAACAATCAAAACAAAACTACTGAGTCCACAGACTCGGGACATACATCGGCTCAAACTGTGGTCATCAATATTTTGTACTTGTAAATCAGACTGTGTAGTTGTGAACTGAGTTTTGTAACATTGTAAAACAAAATATCTGAAAAGTTTATGTTTTTGTGTTCATTGATTTGTGTGTGTAAAAATGTAAGAAATGTAAGAAACAGTAGAACTACTTTTGCTGACACAACATTTGGCGAGCACTGCAAGTTGTCACTTTAAACCAGTCACTGATATAAAGAAAGCACCTTGTTCCAGGGCATCTGAGCATGGAGGGAAAGCTTTATGCAGGAGATGGTAAGAGCTGTTGGGACTAAAGAAACTGAGCAGAAAACTACAGACATCTGGAAACTGAGCTGTTAATTCTCAGTGGGATCACCAGGACTAGCAACGCTTCACCATGACAGTCATCTGATTGACTGAACCCATCCAAACATCACTTCATGGACCTTTAGCTTGTGCCTGTGTGTGGACAGACATAACATAAGCTAATTATACATTACTCCTCCACAGAGTGGACCAGCAGAGAGCAGAGGTTTCCACTGGTCAGTCTGCACAGCAACATCAAACACACCTGGACTCTGTGGTTATGGTTTGTAGTACTACGTTTACATTTGTTCTTTTCAGTCACCTCTATGCTGCACTTTGTGGACCAGAGGATTGTCAGTGTGTCCAACATACGTCAGAGTTTGGGCTCCATGATTTCAGTCAGATTGGGGTGACTGTAGCTCAGGAGGTGAGCAGGTCAGCTACTAGTCAGAAGGTTTGTGAATCAAACCCTGGCTGGCAAATGTACTGGGTAACGTACGAAACCCAAGCTGCCCTCTGATGCATCCATCAGAGTGTGAAAGAAAGTATTTAAGCATAGAACAATGTGCTTGGTTGAATGAGGCATGTTGTATAAAATGCTTTGTGTGCACAGAGAATCAAAGAGAGCTATATAAGAACCAGTCCATTTACCACTGGGTAATTCATATAGTCTTCTTTTCCAGCGGCTGGAGGACAACATCACCATGTTTGTGAAGAATGAGCTGAAGAAGATCCAGAAGCTTCTGAGTCCAGATCACCCAGAAACTTTAAAGAGCCAGATGGAGGATGAGGAGATGTTTGGAGGTGAGGATGAAGATGAAAGAAAGAGCTGCAGAGAAGCATTTCTGAAGATCACACTCCACTTCTTGAGGAGACTTAAGCAGCATGAGATGGCTGACCATCTGCAGAGCAGTAAGAGAATTTCTCTAAAGACTGAATATTGATCTTTCCTAATAGCTCAAGAAATGGACCAATAGACATTCATCCTTTCAGGGTACTGAGAGGCTATGATATTTATTATATAATATTTTTTTCTGAATTTCTTACCTTCAGAAATATTTGCTCCACTCTGTAAACGTGAACTTAAAGCCCAACTGAAGAAGAAGTTCCAGTGTGTGTTTGAGGGGATCGCTAAAGCAGGAAGCCCAACCCTCCTGAATCAGATCTACACAGAGCTCTACATCACAGAGGGAGGGACTGCAGAGGTCAATGATGAACATGAGGTCAGACAGATTGAAACAGCATCCAGGAAACCAGACAGACCAGAAACAACAATCAGACAAGAAGACATCTTTAAAGCCTCACCTGGAAGAGACGAACCAATCAGAACAGTGCTGACAAAGGGAGTGGCTGGCATTGGGAAAACAGTCTTAACACAGAAATACAGCCTGGACTGGGCTGAAGACAAAGCCAACCAGGACATCCAGTTCATATTTCCATTCACTTTCAGAGAGCTGAATGTGCTGAAAGAGGAAAAGTTCAGCTTGGTGGAACTTGTTCATCACTTCTTTAATCAAACTAACGAATCAGGAATCTGCAGGCTTGAAGACTTCCAGGTTGTGTTCATACTTGATGGTCTGGATGAGTGTCGACTTAATTTGGACTTCAACAAAACTAAAATCCTGACTGAAACCAGAAAGTCCACCTCAGTGGATGAGCTGCTGACAAACCTCATTAGAGGGAACCTGCTCCCTTCTGCTCGCCTTTGGATAACAACACGACCTGCAGCAGCCAATCAGATCCCTCCTCAGTGTGTCGACATGGTGACAGAGGTGAGAGGGTTCACTGACCCACAGAAGGAGGAGTACTTCAGGAAGAGATTCAGAGATGAGGAGCAGGCCAGCAGGATCATCTCCCACATCAAGAAAGCTCGAAGCCTCCACATCATGTGTCACATCCCAGTCTTCTGCTGGATCACTGCTACAGTTCTGGAGGATGTGCTGAAAACCAGAGAGGAAGGAGAGCTTCCCAAGAACCTGACTGAGATGTACATCCACTTCATGGTAGTTCAGGCCAAAGTCAAGAGGATCAAATATGATGGAGGAGCTGGGACAGATCCACACTGGCGTCCAGAGAGCAGGAAGATGATTGAGTCTCTGGGAAAACTGGCTTTTGATCAGCTGCAGAAAGGAAACCTGATCTTCTATGAATCAGACCTGACAGAGTGTGGCATCGATATCAGAGCAGCCTCAGTGTACTCAGGAGTGTTCACACAGATCTTTAAAGAGGAGAAACAACTGTACCAGAACAAGGTGTTCTGCTTTGTCCATTTGAGTGTTCAGGAGTTTCTGGCTGCGCTTCATGTCCATCTCCCCTTCATCAATTCTGGACTCAATCTGCTGGAAGAACAACAAACAAGCTCTCAGACAGAGAAATACTTTTATCAGAGTGCTGTGGACAAGGCGTTACAGAGCCCCAATGGACACCTGGACTTGTTCCTTCGTTTTCTCTTGGGTCTGAAGACTAATCAAACTCGTTTGCAAGGCCTGATGACACAAACAGGAAGTAGCTTAAAGACAAATCATGAAGTAGTTCAGTACATCAAGGAGAAGCTCAGTGAGAATCTGTCTGCAGAGAAAAGCATCAATCTGTTCCACTGTCTGAATGAACTGAATGATAGTTCTCTAGTGGAGGAGATCCAACAGTCCCTGAGATCAGGAAGTCTCTCCACAGATAAACTGTCTCCTGCTCAGTGGGCAGCTCTGGTCTTCATCTTACTGTCATCAGAAAAAGATCTGGATGTGCTTGACCTGAAGAAATATTCTGCTTCAGAGGAGGCTCTTCTGAGGCTGCTGCCAGTGGTCAAAGTCTCTAAAAAAGCTCTGTAAGTTATGAAGTTTTTATTATTTAATTTATCGTAATTTTATTTATGATGATTTATGTCTTTCTTAGGCTGAATAGCTGTAACCTGTCAGAGAGAGCATGTGAAGCTCTGTCCTCCTCTCTTCAACTAGAAGACTGTGAGCTCAGAGCTCTAGACGTGAGTAACAACAACCTCCAGGATTCAGGTTTGACAATACTGTTTTCTGGACTGAAGACTGGAAACTGGAAACTGGAAACACTCAGGTCAGATATTGTTGTTTGTGATTTGACTTGAAATTTGCAACTTAAACGCTACATTTATTTTTATACTGATATATCCTTACTTTGAAATCTCTTTCAAAGGGGTTTTTGTCTAAAACCATTTAAAACCAGATTTTTAGTCAGTTAAATCTCATTGAGTTACAGTAGTTATGCTATCAGCTGCTAACAGTCTACATTTGCTTGTGCAAGAAGTTGAGAAAGTGTCAGAAATGAACAGATAAATAACTACATGGCAGGATAGATAAACTGCAACAGTGGGGTTTGACAGTGATCTGGACAAGTTATTCAACTCTCAAAATGAGGAACTTCAGGGAAAAAACTACCAAGAGAAAACACTTGTGATTGGTTGGTAGATCTGTCATGGAAAAACACACTGCTATAAACTTCTGTTTTGTTATTGTAAAAATCACTGTAATATAATCACTGTACCTTTATATACATGCGACTTGTATCAATGCTTCTGCCCTCTTGTGGCTAACGTTATGTTATTGTTATTTGAGAAAACATTTGAGAGTAACATGCAAAATGATTCAGCACTTTGGCTTTACCTTAAGAAATCCTAATTTTTATGTCATCAGTTATAGTTGCATGTATATTTATTTAATTCACGTTGCTACTCCTGGCCCTGCATCGGTGTTCATAAATAAATTTTATTTGTCAGCTTCACCCATCAAGGTCAGGGGGCGGGGTTAATGCTGCTCAAGTCAAAACCATTGCTTGTTAGTGTTCTTTGTCTCCGCTCCTCAGTGTCTGAGTACCCTGTGCTCGCTGCCCTCTTGTCTCCACACTCCTCCTGGGGAATAACAAAGAGGCAGCCGTCAGAAACACCACAATGCGGCAGACTAATCTTAACTAACTCGCCAAGAGACTAACGTGAAGTTACGCAATGATCCAGCATCGGAGAGAGCTCCACCACACTCCTAAGTAGCTCCTCTGACGAGGCTTGATCAGCTGCAGGTGTGAGTAATTCTCCTCCGCAGGTGTGGCCAGGCTCCTGGCTGACAGACACACACACACACCTAGATACAGAAACATGGAAACAGGAGACAGCAGCACCAAAAACACACATGTCCATAACTTCTTACTGGCCCTGGGTCACCCAGACCCCGGTCCCATGACAATTTCTCAAAACTAAGTAGGCCTACACACCAGGATTTGGACATGTGTGGACCCAAACTATACTTAAACTTTACCCTTTTTTGTGTGTCACCAAATACACTTTAATATTTTCTAGTCAAGGATGTAGTGGCATAATCTTTCAATATCTGCTCACTTTGTCAAAATGAATCTAATCATCTCTGATGATTTCAGTGATGTCGCCAGCTCACCTTGCGAGTGGTCGAGCTTGCAAACCGCTGTCAATGCGGCACACAACTTGTAAACCCCCTGCTGACTATCACCTCTCGAGTTATGTATTTATGTTAGTTTCAAGTGTTCCAGCAAAACGTAAGCACGTATTACTGATAAAAAAGTCCAAATAGAAGCAAAGTCTAAAATGTGAAAACAAAAATCCAAAAACATGAGGGACAAACAGGACCCTTTTTCAAGGCACAAGTTCAACAAACCGAGTCTAGCCATAAACTAGAGTTGGCAGCTGTGAGTTTTCGGTTTATGAAAGGCTGACCTGAGTTACTTCAATCAAGTCTGACCATGGTTACTTTAAGTTAAGACTGTGCGTCTGAAACAAGCATTAAATTAAAACTAACATTAAAAAGATGGTTAAGGAGGAAAGAGAACATTTTCACCACAACATTTTCATGCTGTTTGTAGATAGTGAAGACTGCTGTTCAGCTTGCTCCAGAAATTATTAAACTACCTTTATAAAAATATTATTAAACTGTATTCTAAAATAAATCTGATTAAGATCTGATCTTTGTTGGGGGGTTTTCAATAAGCAGTGTGACCCGTGTATATGCATGTCTTAATAAAAGAGATAATGTTGGTGTTTCAGTCGTGTAGTAACTGTAAGTTTAAACTGTTCAGCTTTCCACATTGTACCAATTGTTTTTAAATGTTAGTTTCAATTTAAAATTAAAGATTAAAAAAGTGTAACACATATAAACATCAGATAATTAAGACAGGCGAATGGTTCAGTTCCACATGTGCTCCGCTGACACATTAAACTTCAGTAAAATTATGCAGTTATGAAATACCGAATTTCCTAGAGGAACCCACCCGAGGGATTAATAAAGTTTTATCTTATCTTAACAGCTTTAATCTAAACTAAACTCAGGAGCAAAAACAGTAAAGTAAGTGACTGCAAGTGAGTAAGTGAGTAAGCTGTGCTGGTGACTGGATATCAGATTTCCAGTCATTTGAGCAGATAAGTGGCAGAACTAAATTACTGTGGCACACGTATATTAATTTAATTGAAGTCTGTCAATAAATCTATTTAATTTTAATGCAAATTTTAATGCAAATTCTTATTAAAGCAACAGGTTCACTTATAAAATATTCTGTAGTTATCTTAGTGTCCATTGCCCTTCCTTTTGAATCCCCTTTTTAACCCAGATCGGTCACTTTGAGAGTAAACACAAGCTCCAGCAGCTGTGCGCTGAGGAAACAGGCTATCATATTTTTCCGCACAATAAGACGAACTTAAAATCCTTTAATTTTCTCAAAAATCAACAGTGCCCCTTATAATCCGGTGCGCCTTATATTGACAAACAGCGGCCCGCATTAAACTGTGACTGTCACCAGGTAATGTGGGCGTGTTTCCTGAATAAGCAGCATGTGTTAAACAGCTGACAGGTGAACAGGATGCATGCAGGTAAACTCGAGGGACCTTTTAGCTGATCGGTGGTGTCGTGAGGAAACTTTCAGCTCATTAGTTCTGTTACAGAAACACAGAGGTACAAGACCAGGCAGAAGACTTTCTGATTATTTGTTTTAGTTAAAATAATTCCATTGTTGTCTAGTGATGGTGTGGTAAAGCTCTGTGAATGTGTCCAATTTTTCCGGCCATTTGCTTCACCCAAAGGCAGATCACACAAAGTTTAACTGCTTATTTGGAAGAACTGACATCTGCTGGTCATTTAATGTTCAGCAGCACTGCTGTGAGAATACCTGTAGGATACAAACCAGCGGATATGTAAGCACATGCACAGCTGCAGGGCTAGAAGTGCCAAAATGAATTAAATAAATAGATTCTTAAATAATTAATTAAATGTTTCAATGAGTGATTAATTAAATATATTTAAAAATCATTAAATTTGTAATTAATTTAGTTGAAATGTTTAAAATTAAATTATTGGCATTAAATCAATTATGTATATATTTAATTTATTAAGTATTTTGAACTTAAGAACTGGGCCGAGGGTCTTTCTGTGTGGAGTTTTCATGTTCTCGTGTTTGCGTGGGTTCCCTCCGGGTAGTTTGCACTTGTGTTTAGAAGTGCTTGTGTGAATGAGGCCTGTTGTATAGAGCACTTTGAGAACTCCAGGAAGGTAGAAAAGCACTATATAAGAATCAGTCCATTTACTACATGTCAGCAAAGTTTCATCTCCAACCACTGCAATATTATTTGTTAGGATCGCTGTTCCCTCCGGGTACTCCGGCTTCCTTCCACCGTCCAAGTCATGCAGTTTGTGGGGATAGGTTAATTGATTAATCCAAATTGCCCATAGATGGGAATCTGTGAGTGAATGTGAGCGCGAATGGTTGTCTGTCTCTATGTGTTAGCCCTCTGACAGACTGGCGACCTGTCAAGGGTGTACCCCGCCTCTCGCCCTATGATGGCTGGTATAGGCTCCAGCACCGCCCGCGACCATGAAAAGGATAAGCAGAAGCGAATGGATGGAAGTATTTTGAACTGTAATTCATTAATGACATTTAATAAACTATTTAATGATGACTAATTGATTAATTATTGATGATTAATTTACCCTCCACATGATTTAACCTCTATAGAGATTATATTTAATCTAGATCATATATTTTTCAAAGGTTCAGACCAGAAAGTTTAAAATTATTATTTTTCTCATTATTGTCTCTTCAGATTGAGTGTCTGTAATCTCTCAGAGGGAAGCTGTGAAACTCTGTCTTCACTACTCAGCTCCCAGCCCTCTAGTTTGAGACAGCTTGACTTGAGTAACAATGACCTGAAGGACTCTGGAGTGAAAGTTTTGTCTTCTGGACTGAAAAGTCCATATTGTGAACTGGAAACACTCAGGTCAGCGTTCTTAAAATGTTCAGTAGATGAGGTTTAGAGGTTTACAATCTAAGGTTTAGAGTGACTAATGGCTATTTTTAACTCCTGTTTCAGTCATGTCATTTTTTAAATCCATTTTTGGCTGCAATTTCCTGTTTGCATTTAGCTATTTTTCTCTTCTCTAAGAGTATTTGTCATGTCTGCAGGCTGTCAGGCTGCCTGATCACAGAGGAAGGTTGCAAGTCTCTGGTCTCAGCTTTTAGCTCCAGTTCTTCCCATCTGAAAGAGCTGGACCTGAGCTACAATAACCCAGGAGAGGCAGCAGTGAAGATGCTTGAGCAGCTAAGACTGAACACTCTGAGGTATGTAGATGGCCGTTACAGCCACAAACAGTGTCTGATAGATGAGGAAACTGGCTCTGTCTGATTACTTAATGCTGGAAACCAGTGTTATTTGAACAATCACACATATAGGAACATTTTTCCCATTCTGGTCTAACATGGGGTCTCAAAGATCAAAATCTCTGTCAGCAACAACTGTGCAACCTGTTCAAACTGATCTCTGGAAAGGAACTGACATTTTCACTCTCTTTATTTATTTTAAGTTTTATCTGTGTGCAGAGACCATGTCCAGGACATGTTTAGCCTGGCCCAGCATAAACTAGAATTAGGAGGAGGTTGTTTCCCCGGCTTAGAAAAACATATTAGTAAAAATAAATGGATTATTAAGTCACTTAACTTAACTGGCCATCTACTAAAATGGGCTATTTTGCACTGCTAGTTTGCTGCTTCTGAGCATTTACTACTGAAACTTGTTTGTGCTAAAATATCAAATTGAGCTTCTGGACTTTGTGATAATAGTTAGTAGAAAACAACAGAAAAATAGAATGCAGTCAAAGTGAATTAACTTTGGTCGATCAACCTTGAAATTCAAATTATAATAAGAAATAATCATTCCAACAGAAAGAAGAGATTAAGAAACAAAGGGATGGAGCTGGTGGAGGAAACCGGGTCACTGGTTGGGTGTTAGGCCCAGACTAGTGGGTGTTTTTGACTGTAAAGTGGATGTAGCATTAACAACCACTGGTCCTGTTACCCTGCAGCCTGCACTGCAGGATATGTGTTGCAGCACTGAGCTCCAGAAAGAGCCTTCATGGTGGCCCTGCAGCCAACCAGCACTTCAGTCAAATGCTGTCCAAAGTGGTCCCAGAGACACTGTTAGCTGTAACCATCAATGACCAAGAATTGTGTAATTGTATTCAGGGTTTCCCTGTATTATTGTTATTGATATAATTTCTGAATAAATAAATTAAGATGACGAGCCTTTAAATGCACTTATGTTAGTATAAATATACAAAAACAAAGATAATTTTCCTATTAGAAGAATAAGAAATAAATATATACATAAATATATTCATCACATGCATCAAATCACAACCTCCTCTTACAAGAGTGAAACATTGTAATTGGTTGATGCTGTTTCCATCATTTGTTTGTTTACCTTGAACAAATTTGCTCTACAGAGCATTTAATAATAAGAAGGATTATTAATAAACATCTTTCTCTCCTGCTTTTGGTGGAGTGAAACGATAACTCCTATCTCCAGAGGTCCACAGGTCCACTGGCACCTGGTCCTAACTTCACCCATGTCTGCACCCTCAGACATCCCACTGTGGAGGCATCCTCGCCTGGACCAGTGGCTGCCCTTGTGAGACAGACTTTATGGTCACAAACAGCCCTAATGTGAGAATGAAGGCTCCTTTACATAGAAAGCAGTATGTGGTGTGATGACCGCTGCATTAGCTCGAAATATGTGATGCACTGGCTGCTGCACTCTACCTGTACTGAATCAGTTTTTGTACCCAGTCCCAGTCTTTACATTTAATATGCAGCCACTCCCTGACAGCATGAATGTCACAGTGTGTTGAACCTTGACTGTGGCACATGTCAATGCTCCCTGGACATCGTGCTTAATAAAGGAGATTAAATGTGATGTGATTATGAGTTTTGCTCTTTTGAAGTTTAAACATTTATGTGTCAAAATGTTGGACTGTTCCTTTATCAGTGTGTAACAGTGTGTGTGTGAGAGCCATGTAATGTCCATGTGTGCATGCTGACTGTGCTGCTCTGACCCCCCTCCTCCTTTCAGGGTGGAGCCTGCTGGAGTCCGATGGTTGAGACCAGGTCTGAGGAAGTGTAAGTGTGTTTTTAATGGGATTCATGAAAACAAAGCAGCACACATTCAACCATCTTCATCACGTCAGGAGTCATCATCAAAGGGTCAATCAATGAACAGATGATGGATCAATAACTGCAGCTGGATTGTGTTTGTTCTCTCCATCAGATTCCTGTCAACTCAAAATCGACACAAACACAATACACACAAAGCTCCAACTGTCTGACAACAACAGGAAGGTGACACATACAAGGTTTCAGTCATATCCTGATCATCCAGACAGATTTGGTGGTGATTATCATCAGCTGCTGTGTAGAGAAGATCTGAAAGGTCGCTGTTACTGGGAGGTCAAGTGGACAAGAGGGGCTTGGATATCAGTGAGTTACAGAGGAATCAAAAGAAAAGGAAGGAGTGATGAGTGTGTTTTTGGTAGAAATGATCAGTCCTGGAGTCTTTGCTGTTCTGATCATTATTTCTCTGTGTGGCACAATAACAGGGGTACACTAATCTCCTCCTCCTCCTCTGTCTCTAACAGAGTAGCAGTGTATGTGGACTGTCCTGCTGGCACTCTGTCCTTCTACAGAGTCTCCTCTGACTCTCTGATCCACCTCCACACCTTCCACACCACATTCACTGAACCCCTTTATCCTGGATTTGGATTCTGGGCTCGAAAAGGTGTAGACTTATATGGCCGTCCTTTCAAAAGACTATTATTTCGCTCTGGGTCAGTGACTCTGTGTAGTTAGTCTTACCTGTTAGAGAAACAGTTCAGTCTGTACATGTCTGGGTCTTTCACTCAGAAACACATGATGAGATTCAGGGATTCAGTCAGTTGATGTTTTAAACTAAATGATTCACAAATTATTATTCAACACAAGTTTGGTGAGCAGTAGGGCTCATCCTGCTTTTTGTTTTTGTGCATTATAATGATGAAATAACTTTGTCATGTCTGTGGTGGCCTTTGGAGAATTAAACCATCCTTTAGAAACTAGATATAAATGTCATATTTTCCAACATTGATATTTTTCTGTGTTTCAGACGACAATGAGAAGATAAAGAACAGTCTGTAAATCACAAGTTATCAATTCAAATGATTATTAAAGCCACAAGAGAAGCTTCCTGTTATTTGTACCACCCACCTGGTCATGTGATCCCGTTGTGCAGCCAATCATAACTGACATCACTTTCTACTTTGATATTTCCATGGTGAATGGACTGATTCTTGTTTAACACGTTCATACTCTGATGGATGCATCGGAGAGGGTTAGTGTCTTGCTCAAGGATACTTTGCGTGCCAGCTGGAGCAGTCAGGGATTGAACCACCAACATTCTGATCAGTAGATGCCTTGCTCTATCTCCTGAGCTACAGCCATCATCAAAGCTCTTTCTTAAATCCTCTCTGAGAGGAGCTCAAACACGAGGAAGAGACGAAAGTGAGGGAAGAGAGTGGACTCATTAGTAAAATGAAAAACAGCCAGCGTTGATGTTTAAGACAAGTCAGGTAACAGAAACACTATATATGGCAGCAGTCACCATGGCAACATCAATGTCGGTTGCTACGTATTGTATTGATCCTGATCTGTGAGCCTCATATCAGGATATGCTGTTGTTTGTATTTGTTTTCATTGTTACCATTTTTGTGACTTTTTTTTAACAAACTACTTTTATCTTGCCATCGTTTGTCAGAGAGTCAAACTACATTTGGTTCATCTTTCTACAATAAAAACACATCTTCATCTTAATTATTGTATGTGCAGAGTTGTAGTTACTCACAGTGACCACTGGAGGCATGTGATCCTGATAGTTTCCCTGGAACCGTCCAGTTCATCCACATTAATGAAGCTGTTGGTGATTAACGCTCATCTGTACAACTTTAACAACAATATTAAACATTTAATCGCTCTACAAACAGTTTGTCTGATGTATAAACTGTGTCTGAAAGGATCAAAGTAAATGTCACATTGAAAGCAGATTTCACTGTAATGTCCTCTGTTTGAAATATTCCAAATATAATCTGGCTTGGTAATGATTTACTCATATGTTGTCCACGCAGACTAAAGCAGTAGGAGATGATATGGAAAACAATTAGAAGAATCTTTACTCTTTAATGTCACAAATTCATCTTTGTATGTAACATAACAACATACATGATACAGCTGCAGCAACTGAGGCGAGGAGAGAGGCAGCAACAAGAAAACTGGAAGAAGGAGACCAACAACACCACCTGTGGAAATCTTTCCCCAATCAAGCGTCATCATATCAGCATTTCATCAAAAGCACACATGCTCCGACCTGACAATGCAGAGCTGTGGCAAAATCATTGAAATCATTTATGAAACAAACGAGTGCATCAAAAATAAGAGTGGAGCTGCAATGAAAGAGAAGTGAACTTTCTTCAGTCAACACAAAGTTTTCCCTGACAGGTGACATTTAATTAAAGTGACTTTATCACCACACACACATTCAGAGGCAGTCTACAGGAGCAGAGCTGCAGCTATTCAGCAAATGTCTCCCTGCAATCCTCACTGCAACACCTACATGTGAAAATGAAACCACCTCTACTGTTCACACATGAAAAGTCGTGTGAATAACCAGTTTTCCTCAGATCTCTGTTTTAGTAACTCTGAAGTCTGAACTTTTGATTTTTGCATTCTGTTTGTACTGATAACTGTCAGTGGATTATTTTGATCCCAAAGAAATCTTTAACACACATGTAGTGATGGGACGTGTGCACTGAAACAATGGTTAGGAAACAGAAATCACCTGAGAATCTGCTCATGTTTAAGATTTCTTCTTTACAAACATTTTCTATGGCTGTTCCCAGTATGACCAGTGATACAAAGCATGGGAAATGGGGATTAGTTCATTCAGACAAATACACTTTTTAAAATGTAAAAATAAAGAAATGAATCAATAAAATAAAAAGTCAAAGAAATAAAAAATAAGGGTCTGAGGCATCTGTCTCACTGTATCCATGGCAACAATATACTTTCTGTTCCTTCATATCAGAACCACATCTTTGAAATCAAAACATTTAAGATTCAAATTCAACCACAGATGTGTTCAATTAAATATTAAATGAAGCAGTGCAATGTTTTTATCACTATCCAAGTTTGAACTCTAAGTAGAAGATTTAAAAAAGCAACACACACACACACACACACACACACACACACACACACACACACACACACACATTTTTAGGTGATTTAGGTGATGATAATATAACGACTGCACATACCCGTGGGATGATTCATGTCCTTTTTCTTACTCTATGCAATGATGAACTTCTTGCTTCAGGACCTTCTTGATGAATTTGTTTTCTAATCCACAGTTTTCTACCTGATCTGTGTGTTTGAAGTAAAATGTGTTGCTTCAAATGTAAAAGTTAAACAGACAGAAAGCATCAACGTGGGCTTCAATCAATGTTTTGTGTTCATACAGGTCAGCTGTTGCACGCAGAGGTCCTGGATTTACACTGTGCCCTGGTTCCTGTGTTTCTGTATGTAGTTTAGTCTAAAGTGGATCCTCCTCATGTACAGACTGAATTATCTGTTCAACAATCAGCATTTCTGAATCATGGATTTCATTTGTTTTTACTTGCTAGTTTTGACTAAGATTTCAACATATCTGTGGTGGCATCTGTTCAGTGTTATGGAAGTTTTACAGCACTAATCTCACTTCACTCTGTAACATAACAGTGAACAATATTACTATTAGAAAGATCATTAGAGAAGCCACAATCAGATGCCCTATGAGTGTCCTTGGTTATAGTGTGAAGTCATCTGAGGGGAGAGAGAAGAAAGAAACACTGTTAATGAAAAAGTCATCAGTCTTCTTATGCAAAGAGACCTCCACCAGACCAAGACAGGTAACCATCCAACACGTTCTCATCCCAAAACCTAACATACCGATGCCATGTGACAAATCGATGCCATGTGACTATTAAATTCCGTTCTTTTGAATCTTTTGGCGACAGAGAAAGACTTCCGACTCAGAGTGGTCAAGTTCAAAAAATGATCTTTATTGTACATTTCCGGAAACGGAGACCTGTAGCCACTAACACACACTCAGGTCTGAAAGCATTAGAAGCCAGAATGGGTATACATAGTTCTGCTATAGGTCGCACACAGACACACAAAGTTTCCATCAAAACAACTCCTTCTGCTCTGACTAATGTGTGTGTGTGTTACTTAGTTCTGCTTTTTCTGTCTGGTTTCCTGTATTTTATTAACCCTCTAAAACCGGTCGGAGCGGGAACGCTGCATTTTGCGCAACTACTTTTAAATCCCGGAAGCACTGCAACCACATGAGCTAGCGCAAAATTTTTTTTTTTGCATATGAAACCGGAGAAGTTGTACTTACATCTTATGCTTGTCCTAGGTCACGGTTTCCTTCCACATATAGCTTTGCAAAAATTGCATAAAAAGCACTTGCAGCAAAAAAAACATAATATTCCAGAAACACGCTTTGCCGATCAAATCAGCTGTTCATAACACTTCCTACGTTGGAATAGAAGTCAGCACGAACAATCGCATGTCCGCCATGACCTGCCCGAAACCGGAAGTGACGTAATTTTGCGGAAATGTAGTTTTTTACCACCAGGGCATCATGAGCCTATACTTGTTTTTTTAAAAGTTATGTTTGACTTTATGACTTTCTGTGTCGATTCTGGGATGCTTAGGACTCATATTGCACTGCTGGAAATAGTTTTTTTTGATGCATATGCAGCTTTTTTGCAAATTTGCACTATAATATTTATTTTCGTTTTTCCTGCAGAATATGGAAATTGGTGTATCTCAAAAATAAAACTATGAAGACACTCAAAATAAACTATTTCGTGCAACTTTTTTATATTTACAGTTTTGAGGGTTAAGCCTCTTAAATTTCGCTAACTAGAAATATATGTTAAAAAAACAAAAACGATTTTCAATTTTTTTGTAGTTTATTGCACTTTTTTGCAATTTATGTAATTACTATGCACTTAATGCATACATATTATTAAAATTTAGGCTGTAATGGTTGTATTGATGTATAGCAACTTGAAATGCTCCCAAAAATGGCTCCACAGCATGTAAAAATATAATATAAGCTCTGGCGGACTTGGTTCTATGGTAGGTCTTAAAGGGTAAATATGCCTCTGCAGCTCTGCACTAAACCTCCTGTTTTTTAACCTCCCCTTACTAAAGCCTCTGTTGCTAGGCGACCTCTCACCCTCTGACCTCTCTCACAGACTTTATTACAAAGTACAAAAAACAATATAATCAGAAAATAAGCACTAAGAATGTCACGGCTGCACAGCAGTCGTGTGGTGAATTGAGAAAAGGATCCAAGATGCAGGCACTGACTGGGGTGCGAGTGAAACAGGAGGAGCAGAGCAGGGAGTAAACCAACCTAAACTGGGGAAAACTAAAGAACTCAACTTAAACCAAACACGCACGGGAGGAGGAACAAAATACACAATGAAAGATGGCGGAGAGACGCAGACTGAACACCGGGTTACACAGAATGATGCAGACGGACATGGAGTTAAACAGACGACGCGACAGAGAGCACAGGAAAACACAGGGCTTAAATACACGGGGAGTAATCAGGGAATGGGCCACAGGTAGTCCAAAAAGGCCCAGACGGACAAGTTCAGGGGGCCGACCCGGAGGCCGACAGCGCCGGAGGCTAAAACAGTTCAGTTCCGGGGGCCGACCGTGTGAAAGGCAGCGGCAGTGGGGCAGGTCCAGAGGCCGGCCACGCAGTAGGCAGTGGCGTGAAAACAGTTCTGGGGGCCGACCGTGCGGATGGCAACAGCGGCGCGAAAGCAGTTCTGGGGGCCGACCGTGCGGACGGCAACAGCGGCGCGAAAGCAGTTCTGGGGGCCGACCGTGCGGACGGCCACAGCGGTGCGAAAGCAGTTCTGGGGGCCGACCGTGCTCACGACAGCGGTGGCGACAATGCAAGTCCGGAGGCCGGCCACGGTGGCGAAGATGCCCAACATGCGGCCTGGCGGATGACCGACAATGTTGAGGCGGCAGCTGGGGACCAGAAGGGTGCGTGGCCCCCGCAGTACCAGGTGAGAAGGAGGCTGGACCAGACGAGGCAGAAGCTGAGGCTGGACCAGACGAGGCAGAAGCAGAGGCTGGACCAGGCGAAGCAGAAGCAGAGGCTGGACCAGGCGAGGCAGAAGCAGAGGCTGGACCAGGCGACGCTGAGGATGCTGAAGCTGGACCAGGCGAAGCTGATGAGGATGCTGAAGCTGGACCAGACGAGGCTGAAGTGGAGGCTGGACCAGGCGACGTTGAAGCGGATGCGGAGGCTGGACCAGGCGACGTTGAAGCGGATGCGGAGGCTGGACCAGGCGGAGGCGAAGCTGAAGCTGGACCAGGCGAGGCTGAAGCAGAGGCTGGGCCAGGCGAAGCCGAAGCAGAGGCCGGGCCAGGCGAAGCTGATGAAGCTGAAGCAGATGCTGGACCGGGCGACGCTGAGGATGCTGAAGCTGGACCAGGCGAAGCTGATGATGCTGAAGCTGGACCAGGCAAAGCTGAGGCAGAGGCTGGACCAGGCGAAGCTGATGAAGCTGATGAGGAGGCTGCTGCGGGCGAGGATGATGAGTCTTGGGGCTGGACGGGCTCCTCGGGCCCTCCAGCTGACAAGGTAGGAAGCTGGCTAGGTTCTCCTGAACCTCCAGCTGACGAGTCTTGGGGCTGGACGGGCTCCTCGGGCCCTCCAGCTGACAAGGCAGGAAGCTGGCTAGGTTCTCCTGAACCTCCAGCTGACGAGTCTTGGGGCTGGACGGGCTCCTCGGGCCCTCCAGCTGACGAGGCAGGAAGCTGGCTAGGTTCTCCTGAACCTCCAGCTGACGAGTCTTGAGGCTGGACGGGCTCCTCAGGCCCTCCAGCTGACGAGGCAGGAAGCTGGGCGGGCTCCTCGGGCCCTCCAGCTGGGCGGGCTCCTCGGGCCCTCCAGCTGACGAGGCAGGAAGCTGGACGGGCTCCTCGGGCCCTCCAGCTGATGAGGCAGGAAGCTGGACGGGCTCCTCGGGCCCCCCAGCGAAGACAGTCTGAGAACCAGCAGGCACCGGAGCCCCTGGCAGAGACAGAACAGAACCAGCAGGTGCGGAGACCTCTGGCAGAGAGAACAGGACCAGCAGGCACACGGGCCTCTGGCAGAGACACCGGTAACTGAAACTGCGCAGGGCACTGGCTTTGCCCAGGCAGAGCTGGCACGGTGCAGTTCTTAGCTGGCGTCTTGGCTTCCAGGGGTCCAGAGTCGGCTGAAGGCAGAAACTCAGCCTCTGGGGAGGCCCTGGGGCGAGTAACAGTCTCTAAATTAGCCAGTTTCTGAGAAACTAGAGTGGTTTTAATGGGTTTGTCTCTCCGCTTAAAATGGGTGCTAGGAACGGGATTCAAAATGGGTGGCACAGACACAGCCTCCAGTATGGAGGGAGCGGGTGACCGGGCTAATGGAATAGATGCAGGCTGGGCTAATGAACTGGCTAAAGGCTGATGTACTGGTTGAAGTGAGACTGGAGTTGGTGGTGGAGTGGATGAAACACAGTCAGTTACTGTTATGGATGTTTTGAAAATGCCAACTTGTGAGAGGTCAGTTACCACGAAGGTAGGTAAACGCCGTGTACTGTCTCTACTCTCACTATGAACATGGCGCGAACGTTGCTTCCCCACCGCTGACGGCTCCGACGGGCAGGGCAAAACCTCCGGCGGGTCGGGCCGTGAAACCTCCGGTGGGTGAAGCTGAGACGGCTACTTCGGGACGGTCGTAGTCCACTGTTGCTGGGCAGAACCCGCCACTTCCCGAGCTTGCACCGCCTCCCGGGCTTTATGCAGCTCAGAGATTAAATCCGTAAATCCCCTGACCTGGTGGAGATAGGGATTTCCATCCAGAATAGCCTCAATGGCATTTATCCCCACAACCTTCGCTCGTGCGTTGGAGGTGTGGGTTACCCAGTCCACCAGGCGTAGGGCGCGTGTGAGGTCGCTCTCCCCGGTTGAGGCCGCTGGATCCATCTTGTGGTCACGTCGTACTGTCACGGCTGCACAGCAGTCGTGTGGTGAATTGAGAAAAGGATCCAAGATGCAGGCACTGACTGGGGTGCGAGTGAATGTTTATTTGCAGAGGTGATAAGGTGACAAAAACAGGAGGAGCAGAGCGGGGAGTAAACCAACCTAAACTGGGGAAAACTAAAGAACTCAACTTAAACCAAACACGCACGGGAGGAGGAACAAAATACACAATGAAAGATGGCGGAGAGACGCAGACTGAACACCGGGTTACACAGAATGATGCAGACGGACATGGAGTTAAACAGACGACGCGACAGAGAGCACAGGAAAACACAGGGCTTAAATACACAGGGAGTAATCAGGGAATGGGCCACAGGAGAGAGACACAGCTGGGAGCAATTAGGCTAACGAGACAGGGGAGAGGTAAAACTGAACACACTGACATGAGACATGAAATTTCAGAATAAAACAGGAAACTAACAGACACAAAGAACCAGACAGGATACTGAACTTGACAGGCAGACTCATGAGCAGACACAATAACACCATGGACAGACAGAGGGAACACAGAGAAGTGGGAGCAGGCAGGCAAAGAACAGAAACCTAACAAATGGCAAAATCACAACAGAATACACACTCGGAATGAACAAAAGCATAAGGAAACACAAAACACTGAGTCCTCAGACTCAGGACCATGACAAAGAATATATATTTATTTCGTAACAGTCTCCCCCTTTTTAACTCATTTTATGAGTTAACCTAATTAACTGACTCCCTCAATAACTACTGTGAACTAAAACAGATATAATTAACTTTGTCCTGGTAAAAAGGTCCAACATTACTTTTGTCAATCTATGGAAACGACCTCTACACAGTGAAACGTTTCCTCTTTTAAACAGTTCCTCCTGGTTTCTAAGCACACACTTACAGTTCACTTCATTTGTCCCTTCGCCCCCTTTAACGGGTGGAGCATATCCGGTCTGAACACTGTGTTTGGGCAACTGACATAAAAATCATACAAACTATTATTAAAGCTAATCCTCCCATTACCCTTCATTACTTTGTGTTCACATTATAGCCTCTGTCTAACAAGCTTTTAATGTTCTTTTCAATCTGAACAGCACATTTTCTGAGAGGTTTCTCTGCTCTGTGCTTCTTTTGGGTGCCCCTCCTCTTGGGTCCTGGATTCTCACCAACCCCTTCGTGGTTTTGCTGTGGTTCTGGAATCTTCTCCTGTAAAGGACAGAAGAGGAAAACACCTCTCTCTGCTACGCCTCAATAATCTAATATGTTCATCAATTCTTCTCTTGATTATTCAAAGTTGGTTCAAAACATCACATTCGGGACTCTCTAATCAAAAGGATTAGCCTAATTATTATTTCTGTCTGTAAGCGTGTTTGCATTCACCCCTAAGCACTCTGAGTCCTTTTCCTACCATATTTCAATCCAGACAGTCACACTGAACGAAGCTTATGACCTTCACAAGACTGAGTGGCAACTCCTATCAGTGCAATTGCAATGTGTGTATGAAAAATGATTATAAGCGCTTATTCTAGTAAAATAAATCATAAAGAAAGCAAACATTTTCAATCAGTTAAGCTTAAGCATAAAAGCAATTACTTATGCCTAAGTTTTACCGTAGCTAAATGATCAAACACACAAAGAGTCACACACTGATCATATAATCCATTGTTTCAAATTAGACCTAAAACTCCCCCTTTTGACACATCTTCATGTGTCAAACAAAACCACAACTAGAAAATTAAAAGAAAAAGGTTCATCCTGTCATTGCTCAGAAAACCTCAGCGATTCTCCTCTCGAGTATATTTGCTCCGGGCCTGCAAACCTGTGTTTAAATAATAAAATCAGTTTAATTATCATGTTCGATCTTTTCAGCTCCTGGCTCCACCCAGAGCCTGCATCCCCAGAACGACCTAGAAACAAAACCTGTATATTAGCATCAACTTCACATTTAAACTCAGTTTCCCCCCTGTCCTTCCCTCACTGTGATCCACTCTGTGCTATAAGAAACTAAACTTAAAACAGAACAGTTATCAGTCATGTGCTTCATACAAAATCTGCATATGTTTTAGTTTCACGTTGATCCTCTGAGTGTCATGGTACTTCTTTTAATTTGACTTTATCAGATCGAACCAAAATAGGTTTGCTGTCTTTACTTTGCTCGTTTTCCTCCAGCACCACCTCGTATCACCTGCCCTTTCCCTTGGACCAGTGTTTGTTATTCCATAACTGGATTTGGAATGTGACAAGTCCACCAATCCCCTATATAACTCCTACATTTGGCTTTGGTTCTATTTTCCTTCTATAAAATGTCATTGACTTCTACAGTGGCCTGCTTTGGTTAATGGTAACATCAGTAATATCAAACATTTTCTCCCCTTCAGCATTTGGCATTTTCCCAACAATATAATGTGACACCATCATCTAAACCCAGTCAATAAAACAACATTTTCTTAAAGCAAACATCAGCAACACAAAATTAGCCGCCCAAGGGTGGAGTCTGCAGCTCCACACTCTCATGTGAACCTTTCGGTCTCCCTCTCTCTCTCTCTTGTGCTCCTGCTCCTGCCAAAAGCAAAGCAAAGCATCCACCCTTTTCTTACCGGCGTCGTGAATTGTTTGTCAACATCTACTCATTCTAACGCTGGTCCAGTCTTTGTCTCAGTGTCAAGTCAGTCAACACTTTAGTCCACATGGTCAGTCCAGTCACAGTCCAGTCACACACATCATGCACACGCATTCACACTAGATCTTGCTGATAGTGGAGCCTCACGCGCAAAGGATCAGATTCTCCACCCTCATCAATATGAGCTCATTTATTTGTTGTTTCTTTTGTTTTTAGAAAAAGAGTTCTTTGTGATCTTGGACTGGATTGACTCGCTGCAATCCTTTTAGACAGGAACTGGCAGGTTCCCACAGGTGACCTTTTCCTCAGCCCATTGTAATCTGGAAAAGCTCACCTTATATTTGCTCTCACAAAATGTTTTACAGCGCTGTTAATTCAATCTTGCAGGCCTGCTTAGAACAAAAAATGAGAAAAAGAGAGCTGATTATTAGCTCATCAGAGCACAAAACATCATCACCAAAGGGGGCGACACCTGACAGTTTTCTCTAAGTGCACTGTTACAGAAATAATGAGCCGCTCCTCGACATGTCCATGTTTAGTAAAACTCCCTCTATTGAAATAAGAAAACAAGCCAAACCTAACTGACAGAATTAACCCATCACTAAAACAACAACCCCAAAAATCTTCATCACAGAAAAGTTTTGCTTACTAATCTAACAATATGTTGTGGGAATTAGAACTTTCCGGGCCATAAAGCTTTTGCCCGACTCTTGGCTTAACTAATACTGACATAGTCTGAAATCAGACTTAAAATCACTCCCTCTGTTCATTTTGCCCACATCATATTTCAGTGGTTGGCCTCAGGTTCTTCAGCTTCCTGACAGTCTGAAGTCAGCTGACAGAGTTTCACCTGCTAAATACACAGAAAATCTTGTTAAAGCCGCACAGTTTGCCCAGCAGTAATATTCCCATTAAGCCCTTTCTAAACACTTTATAACAATGTGTCATCACTAAATTATAAACTTCTTCTCCAAATCTGCACGACAGACTTTATTTAATTGTCCTGCGGCTGCTATCATATATTTTACCAAACAGTTCTTCTCACACAGTCACAGATATATTTCTCTCAATGCAAACTTCACTCATGTCTCAGACAGGAAACTTGAGTTTTTCTTTTTTCTTTTTTTTCTGTCCCCACTCATTCAACTAATTTGCACATTGAGTCACATCTCGAGAAGTTGCCCTGACAACAGAAATGCATATTCAAAACATTGCTGCATAATTCAATTATTATTATTTTATTTTTATTTCTACAGTCGTCACTTCTTTTGCTCAATCAGCTGGAAACCACTTCTAACTCACTATTTTAAACCTGCTTTAAGCTTCTAATCACTGGTTGGTCCTCCCAGTCTCTTTTTCCTCTTCACAACCGTCACTCTATTGTCCTGCAGCTTCCTGAGTTATTCCTCAGCTTCAGCCTTTAAGTGTGTTAAATCTACACCATTTAGCATTTATGTCATGTATTCACATTCATGAATGTAAGCATGTCTTCATTGCGTGTATGTTGTGTATTCATATTAATATTGAGTGTAAGCTGGTCTTCGTTGCCTCGATGTGTTTTTATAATCAGATTTAATTCCTGCATCTTTGCGCTGAACTGTGGATTCAAACTGTCTCACTTCTGATTCTCTCCAAAAATAATTTCACATGTGACAATTTCTACATGTGTTTTCTATTTTTCTATTTATTTATGTATTATTAGTTTATTTATTTCTTTATCTCTCTCTTTTCTTTACCTTTCTGTTGCGATGCTCTGGATGTTTCTAAACCCCACAAATTCAGCCTTAATGTTCAACCCAATTTTCCTCTGCTGTCACTTTAACACGTCCAGCCTTCACCTCTCACCGGTCCTCGTCCCCTCTTCTCTCAACTTCCTGTGTGGCCTCCCAAATCAAACACAGGCCCAAATCAGCTGTTTCTTCTTCTCTGTTCATTCTCTCTTCCTCTTTTCAGTCTTTTCTTGGCGCTTAACTCCCAGCATGGCAAATATGAGACTCAGACAGTCCCATCCAGTGGTTTCACACAGTCATGTCACTGGTACACTTTCCAGCTTGTAATTCAGAGCGCATGTTTCCATCAACATACATGCTGCTGGACCCTTCAGTGTTTTAGGTCAGTTGCACTGTCTTTTTGCCTGCTGTTAATTCTTCAAGTCCACGGTGTTGTTCTGTCTGTCTTCTCTCTTCATCAGGAGATTAACTGCCCTTCAAGCTTCTTCTCAGGATAAGGACAGGACGAGAGGTGAAGCTGTGACATTTTAAACCAAACCCTTTTTTCATCCCAATTCTGTTAATCTATCATTTTTCTGCTGTATTCTTCCAGGAGGTTGAGCAAGTCCATGGGCACCTGTATTAACACACTAAGACATTTATTTAATATCATTTTCATTACTATTACTTAGCACTTTCATTGTCTAATTCCTCTGTTTTCAATTTGAAACGTCTCTCACAAGCTCTAATAATAATAGTAATAATGGATTGGATTTATATAGCGCTTTTCAAGGCACCCAAAGCGCTTTACAATGCCACTATTCATTCACTCTCACATTCACACACTGGTGGAGGCAGCTACGGTTGTAGCCACAGCTGCCCTGGGGCAGACTGACAGAAGCGAGGCTGCCATATCATGCCATCGGCCCCTCTGGCCAACACCAGTAGGCGGTAGGGTAAAGTGTCTTGCCCAAGGACACAATGACCAGGACAGAGAGCCCAGGGATCAAACCGGCGACCTTCCGGTTACAGATGCGCTTCCCAACCCCCTGAGCCAGGGTCGCCCTATATTCAGACTTCCTGCTTCACTTCCTGCCAGACACACACACACACACACACACACTCTTCACTTTACTGGATTTTCATCCGTTTCTACAGCCTAATCGAGCTCTTATTTTATGTTCACACTCTATATACCCTCTGTAACTCTACTAATTTTAATATAAAAAGAATGCACCCTCAGCACACACACACACACACACACACACACACACACACACACACACACACACACACACACACACACACACACACACACACACACACACAAACACATATACTAAGCTCTTTGCATTTGCAAACATTAACCAAACGACATCCATCAAAATCCTCAGCATGGTTAGCAGAATTCTTGCACACTTGTACAATACACAATAATCAGACAACCCAAGTACATACAGACACAAACACCATGATCCCTACGGGTGTTTTCTGGCGCCCAACTCCCGGGTCCAACCCTTATGCCCCCTTCTACTGATACCAGACCTTTCTTACATAATTTCGACAAATTTAAAAGCCTCTAAGCCCAGGTCCAACCTTGCTGGTCAATCAACCCGCTTCGGGAACGCCGTCACCGATAATGGTCAAATTTCTAGGCCCTATATTAATTTAAAAGTGCTCCCTGCAGCTTGACCGGAAACTCCACTTAACCAGCGTCTCAGTATTTAACTGGTGCCTGAAGCTTTACTTAAAGCTTTACCTGTCACCCGCATTGAAATGCTCACGCCTGAGCCAAGCTCTTTGCTCAAACAGCGTAGGAAAGAAGTGTTCCTCGACCACTTGGTTATTAACGGGAGTTCGAATCCCTGCGGGAACCACCCGGGCTAACTGGACGTCACCAGGCCTGACCGCGCGTCCACGATCAGGAGTCGTTGCCACACGCTGAACACTGCGCTCCTAGGAGTCCAACCCCAGTCCTAGATCAATTTAAATACATTTAGAAGCACCACTGTGGACTGTAATCACCAGTTTATTTATCTGATGCTCAGGTACAACCCTATAATCAATTTGGGAATTAAATCCCTTAACCGAATGTCCTAATCTAATCTCTTTTCTTGGCTGATGTAACACAATTGACACACATAACACATCAACTTTAAGCACATGTCACATCAACTTTAAAATTCACCCCAGCATTAACAACAATAAGCTTTCATCAAATATTCCCCAGACTTTACTTTTTATTTATCACGAATTACCCAAAATCACCATGGACATGTCACCCGAAATCTACTTAACAGATTTTATAATTGACTTTAATTTCACCACTACTGAGCCAATTTAATGGTGAAGATCATCAGCTCGGCGAACAGATAATTTAGAATTCATCCAATGTGCACAATTGGCTTTTTTCTTTGAACAGGCTGTGCCTACCTTTAAATCTTTTTAGACCAGTCTCCTGTTCACCTCATATCAGATCCCACCATAAGACGAATTTGTCCTCTCAGCCACAAAAGAATCCAGGTCACGGCACCACTTATTAAATTCTGTTCTTTTGAATTCTTTTGGCGACAGAGAAAGACTTCTGACTCAGAGTGGTCAAAGCTCAAAAAATGATTTTATTTTTACATTTCCGGAAAGGAAGGAAGCTGGCTAGGTTCTCCTGAACCTCCAGCTGACGAGTCTTGAGGCTGGACGGGCTCCTCAGGCCCTCCAGCTGACGAGGCAGGAAGCTGGACGGGCTCCTCGGGCCCTCCAGCTGATGAGGCAGGAAGCTGGACGGGCTCCTCGGGCCCCCCAGCGAAGACAGTCTGAGAACCAGCAGGCACCGGAGCCCCTGGCAGAGACAGAACAGAACCAGCAGGTGCGGAGACCTCTGGCAGAGACAGAACAGGACCAGCAGGCACACGGGCCTCTGGCAGAGACACCGGTAACTGAAACTGCGCAGGGCACTGGCTTTGCCCAGGCAGAGCTGGCACGGTGCAGTTCTTAGCTGGCGTCTTGGCTTCCAGGGGTCCAGAGTCGGCTGAAGGCAGAAACTTAGCCTCTGGGGAGGCCCTGGGGCGAGTAACAGTCTCTAAATTAGCCAGTTTCTGAGAAACTAGAGTTTAGCTCAAAAAATGATTTTATTTTTACATTTCCGGAAACGGAGAACTGCAGCCACGAGCACGTACCCCAGTACTAAAAGCATTGCCAGGCAAAATACGCATACATAGTTCTGCTATAGGTCACACACAGACACACACAGTTTCCATCAAAACAACTCCTTCTGCTCTGACTAATGTGTGTGTGTGTTACTTAGTTCTGCTTTTTCTGTCTGGTTTCCTGTATTTTATTAATATGCCTCTGCAGCTCTGCACTAAACTTCCTGTTTCTTAACCTCCCCTTACTAAAGCCTCTGTTGCTAGGCGACCTGTCACCCTCTGACCTAGTTTTTTCTCACATCTGGGCTTGGTTTATAAAGGCCTCTCTTATTAAAATACATAAAACAATCTAATCAGACTATAAAGACACATCTCCTGGATGCACTGGTACGGATCTTCAGTGATGTATCCTAGGGTCATCAGGTGTTTCGGGTCTCACAACATCATACACCCTCGCCCAGGCGACCCAGCCGGGGGTGACTTGCGTACCAGTAGCTACCCACGGATCAGCCCTCTTAATCCACAGCCACCTTTTGGCTTTCTCTGCCGCTTCACTCACAGCCTGGATGGCCCTCTTCTTGGCTGCCCCAGCCACACCCAGCCGGCCTAGGACTTTGCAGAGTGATCGTCCTGCAAAGCACCTACAACCCACTTTTATGGGCTCATAGCAAGTCTTCCAGCCCCTTCCCTGCAACTGCCGTTGGGCTGTGCAGGGCTCTCTCTTCCAGAGGATGATTGAATAAAAAGAATTATAAATGTTTTGACCACTATGAGTCAGGTTTTCTCTGTTCTATCATGGGGATCAAAGAATCGGGTTTTAATATTTGGTGTTTCCCGCCCGGTTCCCTTTGCAACAGAGAGAACAAATGTGGCCGAAGGTTGGATCTGATATGAGGCGAACAGGAGACCGGTCTAAAAAGATTTAAAAGTAGGCACAAACCTGTTCAAAGAAAAAGCAAATTTGTGCATATTGGATGAATTCTAAATTATCTGTTCGCTGAGTTGACGATCTTAACTATTAAATTGGCTCAGTAGTGGTAGAACTAAATTCTTTAGAATAAAGTAAAGCTTTGAAGTAATGATAATGAAACTTTGAGAATGACAGTACTGAGTTAAAGGTACCGGTAATATGGTATTTCATGGTAAAAGAGAAAAAGAAACAACGTGTGTTTAAGAGAATATAGGATAATAGGGAATTGGTCATTGGTTTGTCCCTATTGAGTATAAAGCCGGGCTTGGACATCAATAAAATTGCTTGTGTGGTTTTGTGTGGTGTTTTCAAAGAGATTAAATTGTTTAGAACGGGGGCGGGGATCCCTAAGAAGTGCATTTGCTCAGAAGGTTACGCTTCAACTCTGTGCCCGGACGCGGGTCAGAGTCCTCTGGGGGAGGGTTAGTTCGGTTAGCCACCGCGAAAACTGGGGGCATTCCTTAATAGCTAGTGGTCAAAGGACCATTTCTTGTCACCCAGGACGATTTTATGCACTTGTTTGACTGAGAGAAACCGGGTTTCGGGCGTGGAACCTCGACTTGTACCTATGGGTAAAGTTTGGGTTGGTTGACGCTTTTAAGGCTGGAAGGATGCTGGGAGTGTGTGTTGAAATTAAAATATGCATGTCGTGAAATCCTTTTAATCATTGGTGATTCTATAAATATATTGTTGTGAACATCGCTGAATTTGTGGGTTTTTAGATGCTGGCTTATGTATATTAGAACATAATAAATAAAGTTTGGGTTTCTTTTAGTGAATTTTGATGAACTGATTTATTTTTTGGTCTATAGTGGATGAATTGTGCATACTACAGATATTGTGTCGGGCCTAAACCCTGAGGCATTGAAGACAAATATCTCTGTTTAAATAGCAAGTTTAACTAGGCAAGAATTTCAGTAATAAATGCTGGTGTGATTTATTTTTGATTTTGGTGTGTAATGTGAGAATTGATTAGAGGTTTTAATTGTTTTTCTTTCAGTTTGAGGTCGTATACGCACTTAACAGGGTGCGGTCTACTTCCTCTTTCTGATTCTAAACAGCATGTTTGATGAAAATAGTTTATCACAAGTGTGTGATTCTAAGTGTGTGAACGTTGTGGGTACTGCATCTGAGTGATTCTGTGTGATTTGTACTAAATAACAAATAAGTAATAATAACACTACTGGGGTGAAGATCGTGGGTTCATAGCAGAGTGCGTGAAAAAAGGAAGTCTGAGAAGAGAGTCTGTGTCTGGGTCTGGCAGGAAGTGAACAACTTTGTATGCCCATAAAAGGAACTGGCTGATGTGTGGGAAAATGATATTAAATAAGTGTTTTAGTGTGTTAATACAGGTGCCCATGGACTTACTCAACCTCAAAACATGAGTACAGCAGCAAAATGATAGATTAACAGATTTGGGACGACAAACAGGCTTTGGTTTAAAATTTGACAGCTTCACCTCTCATTCTGTCCTTATCCTGAGAAGAAGCTTAAAGGACAGTCAATCTCCTGATGAAGACAGAAGGAAGACAGAACATCGTGGACTTGAAGAGTTAACAGCAGGCAAAAGACAGTGCAACTGACGTAAAACACTGAAGGGTCAGGCAGCAGCGTGTATGAACACCACTGATGGAACATGAGCTTTGAATTACAAGCTGGGAACTTAACCAGTGACATGACTGTGTGAAGGCACTGGACGTGATATTTGCCATGCTAGGAGTTAACCGACAAGAAAAGACTGAAAAGATCAAGAGAGAAGAAACAGAGAAGAGGAAACAGCTGAGTTGGGCCTGTGTTTGCTGGAGATTTGAAGGCCACACAGGAAACTGTGAGAAAAGGGACAAGGACCAGTGAGAGGTCAAGCAGGACGAGTTCGAGTGAGAGCGTGTGGGGAATTGGATTGAAAATGGAGGCTGAACTGGTGGAGGTTTAGAAATGTCCAGAGCATCATAACAGACAGGTAATTCTTTTTTTTTTCTTTTTTTTTAAAAAAGGGGAGAGAGAGAAAGAAATGCATAAACTAATAATTACATGAATGAATAGAAAGCACACATACAAAAATTGTTACATGTGAAATTATTTTTGGAGAGAATCAGAAGTGAGACCGTTTGAATCCACAGCTCAGTGCAAAGATGCAGGAATTAAATCTGATTATAAAAACACATCAAGGCAACGAAGACCAGCTTACACTCAATATTAATATGAATACACAACATACACGCAACAAAGACACGCTTACACTCATGAATGTGAATACATGACATAAATTGGTGTTTCTGGCCAGAGAGAGAGAAGTGTGTTGTTTAAGCAGTGATGATAATAATGAAAATGTCTTAGTTTTGTCACTTTTAGGTGCAAAGCAGACCAGGATCAATTTCCCACATGCAGCAGTCGGAAGAAAGTTATAGTTTAACATCACTGGAAACGTTCAGGCCAAGTTTCTGGCTGAATTGTTTACAGCGTCATGTGTCACTAAACCTGACAAGCGAGCTTTCACTCCTAACTGAAGACGAGGAATGCAGCTCCAAAGAGCAATAACACGGCAGTTAAAGAGAGACAGTGGAGAATGCAGGACAAAGCTGAAAGAGAACTTCCTGTTATTGGACTGTTGAAGTGGGAGAGGACAAAGGAGTGAGAGCAGTAGGTGAGAACACAGAGGAATGCTGTTATTTAATGTGGGAAATCTAAATTTGGGTTAGCAAACCTGGGGAAAAGAAAACTGACTGCTTAAGTGGGAAAATTGTGAAGGAGTCTGAAACACTGCAAAAAGAAACATACACAAAATCACACACACAAGCAGAAAATGTATTAACCTTACAAAGACAAGAGAGCTCATGAAGATTAGACAGCATATTCAGCATTTGAGTCTGTTTATCATCTTGTCCAAGTCACTTAGTGTGATGAAAAAGTGATACAAAGACCATTGGACTCATAGCAAAGTAGTTAAAAATGATCCAGTTATAGCAGAGAAATGTGTAGGAAAGGCAGCTTTGAGAACATGCCCTGGTGGATCTGCAGCTCCACTGCACAGACATCGATTAAACCTGACTAATAACACACATGCAATGAACATCAGCTTGTTATCTTTCATCAGTGTTAAAATAGTGTGAATGTAACATACTTAAACCCTGAAGCAGAGGAATAACTCAGGGACATTCCATGACAATAGAGTGATTTTTGTGAAAAGGAAAAAGTGATTAAAGCTTAAAGTAGTTTTTAGAATAGTGAATTAGAAGTGCTCCTGTACAGATTGATCAAAACAAGTGATTACTGTAGAAAGAAAATAAAAATAATTCAATAATGTGGTGATGTTTAAATATGCATTTGTCTGTCTGACTGGATGAGTGAAGCTTGTACTGAAACACACACTGTGACTGTGTGAGAAGAAAGGCTTGGTAACAGACAGGATAATTAAATAAAGTGTTCAGGTCTGTGACTAAGTGCAGTCGTCCAGATTTGGTAAAGAATTTAGAATTTAGTGATGATAGATGGTTATAACGTCTTTAGAAAAGGCTTAATGAGAATATCAATGGTCTGCAAAACTGTGCAGCTTTTAACAAGATTTTCTGTGTATTGAGCAGGTGAGACTATGTCAGTTGACCTCAGACTGTCAGGACGCTGAAGAACTTGAGGCAAAACGTTTCTGTGATTGAGATTTTTGGGGTTTTTTTGTTTTAGTGATGGGTTGATTCTGACAGTTAGGTTTGGGTTGTTTTCTTATTTTAATAGAGGGAGTTTTATTAAACATGGACATGGTTAGAACTGGGCCCTTTAAAGTTGTAACAGTGCACTTAGAGAAAACCTGTCAGGTGATGATGTTTTGTGCTCTGATGAGCTAATAATCAGCTCTCTTTTTCTCGGTTTTGTTCTAAGCAGGCCTGAAAGATTGAATTAACAGCGCTGTAAAAATTTTCGGGAGAACAAATATAAGGTGAGCTTTTCCAGATTACAACTGGCTGAGGAAAAGCCGACCTGTGGGGACCTGATCAGGTTGTAAGTCCCTGTCTAAAATGATTGCAGCGAGTCAATCCAGTCCAAGAGCATAAAGAACTCTTTTACTTAAAAACAAAAAACAAAACAAAATAAAACAAATGAATGAGCTCACGTTGCTGAGGGTGGAGAATCTGATTATTTGCACAGGAGTCTCCACTATCAGCAATATCTGGTGTGAATGTGTGTGACTGGACTGTGACTGGACTGATGATGTGGACTAAAGGTTGGACTGACTGGACACTGAGATAAAGACTGGACCAAGAGTAGGATGAATAAATGCTGACAAACAATTCACCACGCTGGCAAGAGAAAGGGGATGCTTTGCTTTGCTTTGCTTTGCTTTGCTTTGCTTTTGCCATGAGCAGGATGAGCGGAAGACTTAATTCTGGGGCTGCTGATTTTGGGTTGCTGATGTTTGCTTTGAGAAAATTCAGTTTTATTGACTGGGTGTAGATTATGGTAGTACATTATATAGTGGGGAAAATACCAGATGCTAAAGGGGAGAAAATGGTGGATGTTACTCATGTTACTATTAACAAAAGCAGGCCACTGTAGAAGTCAATTAAATTTGATAGACGAAAATAATTACAACCAAAGTAATATTTATGAGTCAAATAGGGGATCGCTAGACTTTTTATATAAAAATGCAGTTATAGAATAACAAAGACTTGTCCAAGTGACCAAGGTTTTTTCCCTTTTAAACAGTAAATTAGAACAGAGAATTATTTCCCCTAATTCACAAGCAAACACAAGTAGGACCATTCATGCCCAAACGAAACAACTACACATGCTTTAAATTCTCAATGGATACGGTAAAGTACAAGTTGGGAGAGATTGACCCAAGTTGGTGCTCTGTCACACTCACAGGGAGAACCACAAACAAAGTAAGCCAAACGAACACTTTAATTGGAACATGGGCAAGAAGTGGGCTCTATTATTATTGTGGACGTAACACCCTTTTGGTTCGTGCCCATATGGGAAGTGAAGGGACGTGCGCAATGGTGCGACTCGGAGCTCCACTCATGCTAATCGGGAACAAAGTAAAAGCCATACCACAACGCAACACACGCACATTGGCAGCCAGACATAAGAGACACATTTTGGCAAAGAGAGGGACACAGGGGATACATGCTTATGACCCTAGAATGAACTCGCCTACCTGGATTGACTCAATAGGAGTGCCCAGGGGAGTACCAGATGAGTATAAACTAGTGGACCAACTAGCTTCAGGATTTGAAAGTATGTTCATATGGATAACTCCAAATAAGAATTTTGATTGCATAAACTATGCCCATTATAATGTGCTGAGACTCTCTAACCTGACCAGAGATGCCATGGAGGGGTTCACAGAACAGTTGGGTCCGACCTCGCTGATGGGAGTGCAAAATCGAATGGCCCTTTTTACATGTTGTTGGCGTGAAAGAAAGGGGGCGTGTGGTGCCATGTTTGGAGCAGTGTGTTGTACCTTTATCCCCAACAACACTGCTCCAGATGGCTCAGTAACCCGAGCTCTGGAGGGGCTGAAAACTCAGTCTAAAACCATGCATGAGCACTCGGGAATTGACAATCCGCTGGACAGCTGGATGACCTCAGTGTTTGGGAAATGGAAGGGGTTTTTCATGTCTGCAATGTTTTCTACTGCCACTTTTTAGCGATACTGGTCACCTGCGGTTGTTGTCTCATTCCTTGTCCCAGAGGACTGCTGGAAAAGGTAATAACGAGGGCAGTGGACCCTGGAACAGTGGTTCTGGTGGCCATGATGCCATTGATGGACTTAGAAGTGGCCGAATGGGCCGAGGAGTGACACAACACGAAGTGTGGTGACCTTTCTTTTTGAAAGGTCAAGAGAGGGAATGTGGGAATAAAGAAAATACTTTACTGCTACAATATAGCCTTCATCATTAACATTGCATTAAAATGTTTATTAAAGCTACTGGCATTAGACTAAAACTTTTATTAAAGGTGCAGCTATAATCATTGTATACACACATTGCATATTGTGCTCATGAAAGAGTTGATGCTCAGTCTATTCAAGGTCTTAAGCTTCGTTTGGCACGATGTCCCCATGATCTATTGTGTAAGTGACTTGGAGCAGCAGAAGATTAAACCGCATACACGCTTACAAACACAAATGATTTGTAAGAATTCCGAGGGCCTGGAATTCATTTAGCTTCTAACTGCATTTGAGCTGCCTAGTAACAAGTGACAGAAGAAGAGTCAAGAAATTGTAAGTCCCCAGGAATCATCTGGAAGGTGAAACAAATTGCCATGTATGGAAGAATGTGACAGAAAGAGGAATGTCTCTGTCTGTTTTTATGCTGATATGGTTATGGTGTATATCTGACCCTGGGTGTGTTTAATAAAATTAAAAGTGTTGCTCACACACATAAAGAACATTGAGATCAAGTAAATTAAGATTAATGAAAGATTAAGTAAAGTTAATATAAAGGATAGAAGGATTTTTAGAATAGGATCCTTTACAGGAGAAGATTTCAGGACTACAGCGACCACATTGGTGGCGAGAATCCTGGAAGCCCGAGACCGAACGGAACCAACCAGAGAAAGGGGAACCCGAAAAGAAGCACAGAGCACAGAGAACCATAGTTCCAGAAAATGTGTTGTTTAGGAGATTAAAAGCTCGTTAGACAAAGGTTAAATGTGAGCATAAAAGTAATGAAGAGTAATGAGAGGGACTTTAGGAATAGTTGCAGGATTTCTATGTTATGTAAATAACCCAAACGCAGTGTTCAGGCCGGTTATGCGCTACCCGTTAAAGGGGTTTTAAAAATGAAACTCTGTAGAGGACGTTTCCAAAGATTGACAAAATAATCTAGGACCTTTTACCAGAAAAAGCTAATGGTATCTGTTTAGAGTTTACAGTGAGCACTGAGGGAAGTCAGAAGTGGGTTTAAATTGGGATTCTGGGTAAAAAAAGGGGGTGTAGGAAGTAGATTTAGGACATTTCACATTTCACAGGTGCTGTCTTAGAGCTTGATTTATTTGTTGTGGATAGAAGTAATTATGACGGAATAATAATGAAACATTGAAAACATACAACCCGTTGAGGGGACAGATAGGGTTGGACAATTGAAAGGTTTCATTTTGTTTAGCATAATCACCTTTGTTATATTTTAGCCTTTTAACATGCAAGTAAACTTAATGGGATAAATGAGGAATTATGTCGTGTTTCTTAGGAAACACGAAAAGGGAAGAACTGTCATGTAATTAATATATTCTTAGTGCTTATTTTCTGATTATATTGTTTTATGTACTTTAATAATGAAGGTTTGCAAAGCAAGGCCACTTTTGACTCACAAACTAAGTGCTCAGCCAGACTGAAAAACAGGAAGTTAGTGTAGAAATATACAAGCATATTAATAAATACAGGAAGCCAGACAGAAAAGAGGAACTTGTACCATATAAGGAGTTGTTGAAACTGTGTGACGTGTAAAGTACCAAAATAACACCTATATGAGACACATTTTTAGATTCTAATGTTAGAGATCCTGCAACTGCCGTTGGGCTGTGCAGGGCTTTCTCTTCCGGAAGATGATTGAATAAAGAATTATAAATGTTTTGACCACTATGAGTCGGGTTTTCTCTGTTCTATCATGGGGATCAAAGAATCGGGTTTTAATACCAGTCCACTGCTGCCACCTGTGGCCAAGTGCCATAGCCTACTACTAGATGAACTTGTGACACACATCTGCAGTAGAGGCTGAGTGGCTGCTCTTACACCTGGAGCATCCCAATCGACCCACAAACACGTTGAAAGATGCAAAGCCATCAATGTGGATTGTCCAGACTGAGAGACCTCTTCCCTCTGACCCCTCCCCAAACCCTCAAACCCTCCTACCCACCTCGACATACAAACTCTGTGTGGCTTCACGTGTTCTGTTGATGTTTACATGATCGAAATAACTTGAACACAAACAAACAAAGAGGAAGACGCACCGGAAGGAAACAACTACAAGTCCCAGCATCCTCTGTGTTTAGGGAGCAGTAGTAAAAGTGAAAGTATTGAGCCTCCGTTCAGAGCAGCAGGAGGAGGAAGGTGGAGCTGAGGCAGGTGAGTGTTAACATGAATATGTTTCTTCTTATGACATAAAATAATTCCACGCTGTTCGTGTCTGTGGGTGAAATGTGAGGCCGGTCGGCTCCTCTGAGCGCTGGTTTCCTGTAAGTAGAGAGGAAGTGAGTTTAGCTGAGCCTCCGTTTAGTGTGAGAGAGCAGGAGGAGAGTGAGAGCTGTGCTGAGGCAGGGTGAGTGTTAACACCGCTCTGACATTACTGTGTCTCTGTGGCAGGAACAACAGGCTCCGTCAGTGGAGGCAAAAATAATCAGACTTTGGTTTTTTTTTTCAAAGGAAACAACTTTATGTCGGAAGTTCCCGCACGCTCATTGGATAACAATGTGTCAATCTCGAGCTATTAGCCAATGAGCGTGCGGATTCACAGAAAGACCCGCCTTTATCACGGGACTTTAAAAACTACAATGGCGACAGAAACTCCGTGAGTGGAGTTCAGGGTGACGTTATGAAACTGTGACGTTTGAGCCACTTCCTGTTCTCAGTCCCAGCGTCCTGATCACCGAGGTTTCTGTTGCTCTGATATCTGATATTAATTATATTGGTAAACAGGCTGTAGCATAAACATCAGGTCTGTTCTGAAAACTGGCTTTATTTTTTCACAGTAAGGGAATATCTGTGGTCTCATATAGGTGTTATTTTGGTACTTTACACGTCACACAGTTTCAACAACTCCTTATATGGTACAAGTTCCTCTTTTCTTTCTGGCTTCCTGTATTTATTAATATGCTTGTATATTTCTACACTAACTTCCTGTTTTTCAGTCTGGCTGAGCACTTAGTTTGTGAGTCAAAAGTGGCCTTGCTTTACAAAACTTCTTTATTAAAGTACATAAAACAATATAATCAGAAAATAAGCACTAAGAATATATTAATTACATGACAGTTCTCCCCTTTTCGTGTTTCCTAAGAAACACACATAATTCCTAATTTATCCCATTAAGTTTACCTGCATGTTAAAAGGCTAAAATATAACAAAAGAGATTATGCTAAACAAAATGAAACCTTTCAATTGCCCAACCCTATCTGTCCCCTCAACAGGTTGTATGTTTTCAATGTTTACTTATTATTTTGTCATAATTACTTCTATCCACAACAAATAAATCAAGCTCTAAGACAGCACCTGTGAAATGTGAAATGTCCTAAATCTACTTCCTACACCCCCTTGTTTTACCCAGAATCCCAGTTTAAACCCACTTCTGACTTCCCTCAGAGCTCACTGTAAACTCCAAAAAGGTACAATTAGCTTTTCTGGTAAAAGGTCCTAGATTATTTTGTCAATCTTTGGAAAACATACTCTATAGAGTTTCATCTTTAAAACTTAGTCCTGGTTTCTTCACCCGCTTTAACAGGTTGAGCATATCCGTCCTGAACAGTGTGTTTGGGCAATTTACATAACATAGAAATCCTACAACTATTCCTAAAGTCCCTCTCATTACTCTTCATTACTTTTCAGAATCAGAATCAGAATCAGAATCCGAATACTTTATTGATCCCTGGGGGAAATTATTTTTTGTTACAGTGCTCCATCCATACACGGAAGAACTGACATTATTTAACTGTTGATTTATATAGATTCAGTGGAGGAGTAATGTCAGTTTAATTCTTTACCTACTGTCAATGCAGTGAAATTAGACATGTTGTTTTGAAAGGTTACTGGTGGATGCCAGCAACCATCTTGGAAGAGAACAATACAATCTGTTATAAGGCCTCCATTTGAAAATTGTGTATTTGATACTAGAATATAATAGCAAAATGTAATTTGAAGATAACATGTAGTATTTAAGTGACCAAGTAGTATTGGGTAAAAGTTATTGAATCGTGTTGGGATAAAGTGAGAAAATTGTGAAGGATTAAAATATTCCAAGAGCTCAAATTACTTCATCAAAACATGTTTAAGTCACATTTTATCAACACAAATTGCACAGGTTTATTTAACATGAATAAATTGTGTTAATTTAACTCAATTGTTTAAGTTGCTGCCGAAGCAAAACATCTGTGTGCAACAAATGTCCACCATTGAATTAAGTAAATCCAACAACATATTTTTTTCAGTGTAGCATAAACATCAAACACAGCTGAAGCAGTTTTTGGATGGTTGGCTTCAAATGATCTGTCGGTTTGAAAAGTAAAAACAATTTAAAAATAGGTGAAGCTGATGCAGGGTGAGTGTTAACACCAGGACTTTAGAGGGAAGAAGAGTCACAGCTCAGCATGTTGTTGACAGGTTGTTGTTCAATCTGGGGAAGACATCTGAATCATTGCAAGGGGAATGGCTTTCACAACTTTAATGAATTTACTCTGAGTACATGATATGCCATAATTATCTATGAATTTGTTATATGTTAACACATTTCCGTCATTGTCTAAAAGGTGTAAAACCGTCCAAATGCCATGATCCATCCAATCCTTATAAAAGATGGATTTTCTTTCATCGTATACATCTGTTGTTCCAAATCGAATTTGTATGTGGAGGAAAAAAATATGCTAATATCTTTTTCCAGTACTGGAGAACCTGTTTGTGAAAATTGGATAATTTAATTTGGAAATTTCAAAGTCGCACTTTAAACGAAATTCAGAGCTTCTTGAAAATTATTTTGGGGAAATAAAACCAAAATACCGTTTGAATCATTGTTTCATTGTCGTTGCCAACATTTCATTACTAATGATTTCGCTAATAGTTTTGAAGAAAAACTCTTTTATTTCTTTCCAGAAGAATTTATAAAAGATTGCAGTCAAGCCATCCTGACCAGGAGCTTTGTCCATTTTCAGTTTGTTTAAGGCTTGATCCCAGTCATCCAGTGATATATCAGAATCACAAATTTCTCTGAATACAGAATCGATTTTTGGAATATAAGATTCAATCTGATCAAAACAAGTTAATGAATCAGTGATTAAATATTTCGAGGAGTATAAATTTGAGTAAAATTTATGTTTTTCTTCCGCTATAGTCTTATGATTTGTGCATTCCTCCCGATTTACGATTATTGTATTAATAGATTTCTTTTCTTGCCTCCGTTTCTCCAAATTGTAGAAATATGAAGCACTTTTTCAGCTTCTTCTATCCATTTTGCACGAGCTCTAATGTAAGCTCCATGAGCCTTTTTCTTGTATAGATTATCTAATTGAGCCTGTAAAGACAACAGGGATTTCTTATCGGCCTCTGACATAAAATGTCTATTACAATAGTTATTTATATTGTAAAGTAATTTACTTTCAAATTCCTTCTATTGTCTACTTTTCAGTTTACTAAACGTAATAGAAAATTCTCTAACTTTAAATTAAAAAAAATTCCCATCTATGTATGTAATTGCCAATTGTTACATTGTTGTAAATGTTATGGAGGAGCTCTTTAACTATCTTAACATACCCATCATCAATTAATAGATCTGCATTAAATTTCCAGTAATCTTTTTTAAACTGCGTTTTATTTTCAGGGTTTAGTTTAAAAGTAATAATACTGTGATCTGTCAACGGGGCTGCTGAGATGGAAACGTGAAGATGCCAACAGACTTAATAAACGGATCCGTAAGGCCAGCAATGTTGTGGGGATGGAGCTGGACTCCCTCAAGGTGGTGTCGGAGAGGCGGATGCTGTCCAAGAGAAAGACAATGTTGGATAACACCTCCCACCCACTCCATGACATGTTGGTCAGTCACAGGAGCTCGTTCAGTGAGAGACTGAGATTACCGAAAAGCACCACTGAACGACACAGGAAATCATTCCTGCCTGTGGCCATCTCCCTGTACAACGCATCCACTTAACACACTGTTTGCTGCTACAACTACACATGTTTCTTTTCCAAATATTTATTTATAAGTGACTTATGTATGTATGTATGTATATATATGTATATATTGTACTATTCTTAGTTAGCGTATTGTCTGTCTTGTCTTAATGTTGGTTTAAAATGGAGCACTGTAACAAAAAATAATTTCCCCCAGGGATCAATAAAGTATTCTGATTCTGATTCTGATTCTGATTCTGAAACATCTATATAGTAAAGTCGACCCAACCACAGTATGGAATGCCAGGAGTGCCATAATGAATTAATTAAATGCACCATTAAATAATAAATTAAATGTGACAATAATAATTTTAAATTTGAAATAATTAATTAAATAAATAATTTTTGACACATTTAATTAATTATTTATTTATTTCACGTTTTAATTAATTATTGGCACATTTAAATAATTATTTAATGGTGTATTTAATTAATTCATTTTGGCACAGTTGACTCCTTCAGGTCTCACCATAAATTTATTTTATCTGTCAACCTCACCCATCAAACCCAGGGGGCAGGGTTAACGCTGATCGAGTCAGAACCATTGCTTTGGCCTGGTGGCCATTGTCTTTAGAAGGCGTTACTGCACACCAACAACTGCCATGTGGAAACTAACAGAACTGAACTTTGAAAAACCCTGTTTGTGTCTCACCAAATACCGTTTTAATATTTTTTAGCCGAGAATGTAGCGGTTTAATCTTCAGATGTCTGTGAGCTGAGAAGGACGTGAAGCGAGCAGTTTATCCCAGAGCTGAAGCTGCTCTGTGTGCAGAGATGAGCTCAGATTCCTGCTGTGATTGATCAACAGTCACAGAAATGTAGACTTGTAGTTATTACTGCAGTATGGTGATAGCAGATACTGATAAACATGTATTATGAGGATGGATGATCAAGTTTCTCACTCTCTCCTTTAAATCTCAGTTTTTTTCTTCTTCACAGTTTATCTGTTAATTTATTAATGAATAACACTGAAAGAGTTTCTGTTATATTTCCCCTTGAACATCAGCTTATTAGGGCGGCATTAGGAAATAGCCCACCTCCAAAGAATGAATAAATGAATGATGATAATAATAAAACGATTAAAAAGCAGAGCTCAGAGTGGTAGAATGGTCAAACATGGATCCACGGGTGGTTCAACTGCATTTGGTGACGTGACTAAAGCAAATCTTTCAAATAATCCCACCATCAACGGGATGTTGTCTCCTTTACTACGGTTACTTTACTTGGTCACCATGTGAATTTCTTTGAAATGAACCAAATTCTTTTATTTGTTGGTTGTTGCATATTTAACCTCTACAGTCAGGAAAGGAGGAGATGAGGCCTCAACAATGTTGGGTTGTAGCTGTGGTTCAGGTTAGAGTGAGTGTCCATGGAATAAATGTAAGTCAGTGAACTGGAAACATGACTGTGTTCAAACTTTGTTTTCCTTTTTATAATGAGTCTAATCAAAGGTGGACAGAAGTATCTCCACTGTGACTTTTCTGTGTCACCATCAGAGCTTCTGCACAGTGTTTCTGGGGCAGATAACATTGCAGCATTATGGAGACAAAAAGAAAAGCGTCTGGATTTCTTTAAGTTTAACTTAAAGAAATCCAGACGCTTTTCTTGGACTGTTGGTTTCAGTGTTGAGTCTCATTCACACACTCCCTCAGACTCTTCACACACACTGATTTGCTGACATAAACACACTCCTGTGTGCTTTCTTGGCTTCACACACACACTGAGGACCATCTACAGACTGTGAGCTCCGTCTTCTTTGTCTTTGGAGCCGAACTCTGACAAAGTTAGGAACAAAACTTTCTCCAGCGTGTGAACTTTCCTCCTAGACTCAGTCTGAGCAGTCAGACCACATATTTCTAAAGCAGCACATGAAGGTGTGGCTCACACACACACAGGTGAAGGAAACAGCTGCAGTATTAAAAACTGCTTCACTGTCTACAAATACATGAACTGAATGTTTCTTTCAGGCTGTAAAAACCTTACTTATCCTCCATTACAGTCCTGCATTCAGAGCATTACTTCTGTTATATTAGTACATGTATTTTATTCTGATGAACACATGAAACTCTGAGCTGGATTGAATCCATTGAATCAGAGTCCAGGACTCAGACTAAACACACTGAATGTGTCCTGAGCTCGGCCGCTATTCCACAGTAACTGCTGTCAGAGTCACTGTTACTGAGTTAGCTTAGCTAGCAGAGCAGCTAGCAGTTAGAGTATGAACTCTGTAAGCAGTCAGCTCGGTCCTGGACATGGTTACTGACATAAAGCTGCTCTCTGCAGCCATGTTTGACCTGCTGCTTTGTAGGACTACAGTAATGGAGGATTTGGAGGCTGAACTGGGCTCTGTGACACTTTTTGTAGTGAACTGATGAAAGCTGCGTCTCAGATGGATGTTAGTCCAACACATCAGACACGACCTCTGCAGCTCTCAGTTGATGTGCACATGAATGATTTGTGTTTCCTCTGCAGGTGAAGGTAGAAAGTGTGTGTGAGCTGATGTGAATTGAGCAGCATGGATCAGTGTGAGGACAGAGAGGAGGGAGTCCCTCCCTCTAAAAGCACTCTGTGTGGGGAACATGAGAGCCAGACCAAAGCTCAGAGGTGAGATGACCATCTCTAACTGTCCATGACTCTTCTCCATGTCACAGCTCAGCACTCACATCACTGCTCCATCATTATTCACAGGAACCAGCCTGGACCTCCACCCAGAAGTGTGTCCTCTAAGAGCAAACGGGTGAAGCATTTCTTTCGTAATTTAAGGCGAAAAAAGTCATCTGACGAAAAGTACGTTCATGTCAGTATTAAAATGTTTGAAATTTTAATCAGCTTTTTACTATTTAATGATTTAACCCTTGTATGGTGTTCGGGTCTGTGAGACCCGTTTTCAGCTTTTTTTCAAAAGAAAAATTAAACAATTAATTATTTTTTCAACCTGAAATTCATTGGCTTTGGCTTATTTTCTGTGAAGAACATAAATCCGGACTAATCTTCAATGACCTCATACTGTACCTCCCCCCACGCATTTACATTACATACAAGGTGTTCGGGTCCACTGGACCCAGGTCTAATAAAAGTGTTGAAAGTGTAGGTCCTGTGTTCCCACACTCTGTCTTCCTCCTTTCTGGTGCTGCTGATAGTGTTTTCTTCCCCTCCTGCTCCCGCACAAAGTTGCAACATTGTTGAAAATTCAACTATCAACACCATCTGCTCTGACATTCCCACACATTTTACCCTCTTTCTTGAGGGATCCAAATTTTATTTTCTCATACCCTGTCCCACCTGCAAATTAGGGGCATAATACTATAAATAAGACTTTGCCAGTATGGTTCTTTATCACAACTGATCAAGATGGCAAAAGATTATCTGCTGTGAGGGCCATCCAGTTGATTTTGGAAGAGAGAGGGGCTTCGGATGATGATGTTGACAAAGAGGTTTCAGAATATTTCACATTTCTGAAAATTCAGAGTCTGACAGTGACTTTGAAGAAGAGGATGCGGTTGAGCACCATTTAGTAACAAAACAAAGACGAGTACCCCATCTGCAGCCAGCTCCAGGACCAGAACAAGCCCACCAGACAGCAAGTGAAGAAATATGGATGTCAATAACTGGTGAAATTGAATGGTCTTCTTGCCCAAGAAATGAGCCACCCTGCAGAGCTGTTACTGTGATAAGCCAGGGCCAACACGGCTGACAGTTACTCATGTGCAGGACATCAAGTCTTCATTTGAGCTTTTCATCCCAGATTCCATCCAGAAAATTATTCTGCATTGCAGTAATCTAGAAGGAAGGTGTGTTTTTGGAGAGAGATGGAAGGAGACCAAATTCATCTAAGAACCCCAAAGGCCTACTTTGGGGTTTGAAATGAACTGAATAGCGTTTAGAAGATAAAATGCCTGTGTTCTCATGAATATCCCCAATATTTGAATCTGTAACAGGTTCTTAGCCATGCAGGAGTTTTCAGGTCCAAAGTGGAATCGACAGAATCCCTGTGGGATGCAGAAACCGGCAAGAACCTTTGCGTGCATCAGTGTCTCTGGAAAACTCACAAAATTTCCAGGATTATCCGTTTTGATAACCGAGACGACAGACCAGCTCGACGGCAGAGAGACAAGCTAGCTGCCATCAGGACAGTGTGGGATAAGTGGGTGCACCACCTCCCCCTGTTTTGCAGCCCTGGGCCTAATGTCACCATTGATGAGCAGCTGATCCCATTTAGTTGTGAAACATATTGCTTCACATGTAAATGTGTTGTGTCTTTCCACTCACTCCACTTGATTATAACTGATTAATTTTTTTTCTAACATTTTAGAAAAAAATTTAAAAAAAAACGAGAAGCACATTAATTCATAAATGTGATCTAACAAAGGTAAAGGGAAAAAATTAACCATGTTTGCTGTCAATAGGGCTTGTAATTGGGATGAAGTAAACATCTGTTGAGTAATTTAACATAAAATTGTTTGATAGTGTTAATTTGGAAGGCCAAGGCTCTAGCGGGTCCACTAGACCCATGAACACTGGCTGAGTAACAAAAATATGAACACCACACAAGGGTTAGATAATAAACTATTTACATACTGTCATGGTCCTGGGCCATGTGGGCCCAGTATTCTTAGTTCCTTGTATTTTTGTATTTTGTTCCTTGCTTAGGCCATGTTTTCTGAGTTGCCCTGTTGTGTTGTTCCCTAAGTGTTTTCCCTTCATGGCTTTTACCCCCTGTGTGCCCCTCTGTGTATCTGTGAGCCCTCGTCTCTCCTTATGTTTTATTCCATGTTTCCCCTGCCCATTATGTCTAAGTTCTCCCCGTGCTCTCTCTCCCCCCTGTGTGCCCTCTATGTATTTATGAGCCCTCGTCTCCCTTTGTGGTTGTTTCATGTTTCCCCAGCCCGTTATGTCTGTGTTTTCCCCGTGCTCTCTCTCCTCCTGTCTGAACCTCTGTGCACTTCCTGTTTACTTTGTGACTCTCACGCCTGTACATGTCATGTTCAGTTCACCCCGCCCTGTCTCGTTATGATTATCAGTGTCACCTGTGTTCCCCGTGTGTTCCCACTTTCCTCGTTTACCCTCTGTGTATTTCTGTCTGAGTCTCCCTCTGTTCGGCGTCGCGTTCTCCCTCATGTTGTGTGTTATTCTCCCCGTGGTTCGGTTCCTTGTACATCTCATGCTTTAGTTTTCCCAGTTTAGTTTATTTTGTATTGCTTCTCGTGGCCAGCAATAAAGCTGTGTTTTTTGAGTTTATCCCCGTGTCTGTGAATCTGCATCTTGGGTCCTTCTCCTGCCTGCCACACAACGAATCATGACACATACTCTATTTATACTTTTTATGTAATGTATTGGACACATTGTATGTGACACATATTTCATGTTCACTTACTTTTAGTGTCAATGAGAAACAGTCCAGCTCTGTGTCCTTAAAGAGTGACCGGTCAAATCACCGAGACATTGGTTTTAAATCCCAGCCTGTGTCCGCTGCAGAGAGGTGAGCTGTTAGTAACAAGAACTCTCTGATTTCAATGATTTTGATGTTTCCTGGTTTCTAATATGCATCTCTGTAGCAGAGCAGTGTCTCCAAGGACACACAGGCTCAGCTGTAACTGTCACTTTATCTGGTTTAAGACACATTTGGACACAATTGTCTGTTTTTAACTATGTATTTTAATCAGAGGTGTAAATCTAGACCTCACACATCTGGATCCTAAACTATGATAGAAACAGCTGCTAGCAGTGGGTAGTTTGACTTTGATACGCTGCTCTAGAAAGCAAACAAAGGTTTGTGAAGCTCCTCTTCAGAAAAGTGTTTAGAGAGCAGCTGCTGTATTAGACAAAGGCTCGTCGTGTGAGCCCAGATGTGTGTAACAGCTGGATGAAGGAGAACCATCACAGTCACGTCTCCATCCCGCCTTTATTAATGAACTTCCTGTTGCTTGCAGATTACAGGAACACAAAGTGTTTGTGCCACGTGATGCTGCAGGATTTGTTAACGTGTCCATGATGGTAACATCTCCTCGTCTAACTGCAAACACATGAGCGCTCCTAACGGCAGCTATCACAGCCACACAGGCAGACTGTGTCTCACTGTTGCATTCAGGGACCTTTGTTTTCCTGTAAAAAGCTGAACTCTAATCTAAGAGGACTGTTACTGACAGGAAACAGCTGCATTATCTGCAGTCTGTGTGATCACAGCTGCTTCAATCACTTCATCAGAGAATTGATCATTGAATAAAACATGTTTGTGTCTGCAGAGGTCAGAGGTCACAGTCTGCAGGATCCAGCTGTCCGTCTGTGAGGAGTGACTGGTCCATACTTCAACCTCCAAACTTCAGTGGTGAACCTGGACCAACGAGGTCAGAGACCTGTGATGACTCCTTTACATGTTTGTGTTTTCCTCCATAAATATAACCAAAAATTCATTAAAAAGATAAAAATCTTAGACTTTGTCCTGTAGCGCTGTGTGGCAGGCAGGATTGGACCCAAACACAACAGGATGGAGTCAAAGAGGCAGCTTTATTTCAGCGGTGAACATGCAAACAGCAGAAATAAGAAAACATAACTGTAGGTTTGCACTGAATGAAGCCTCAGCTCGACGCTCCATTTTGTCCCTCTTTTCCTTCTCCAAACAGCCACATCAGGAGTCTTTGATGGAGTTTTAAAATATTTAATTACAAATGTCCAAAGATGGGTTCAGGATACCTGAATCCACAATTATTAAAGCTAAAATAGTTCACAGGGTTTGGACTTTGTTAGGTGACGAGAGAACATCAAAGTGTTTTTTATCTTTAAACAGTATTTTTGTCACTTCAGTTGCTCTCACAGCCCTGTTTGTTATTTTACCAGAGCTCTTATGCTTCACTCAGTGCTCCCACCAAACACCTTGGAGGACACATTAGTGTGATTTAGATTTCATTGGTGTAAACACCAGTCACACAAGCTAACCCATGGAGGCAGCAGCAGGCTTTGTGTTTGGTAAAGTCTGCTGGCTTAAACTAAGAGAGTTTAGTTTGTTAGCATAAAGTGCTGTCAGCTAAAGCCCCGAATGCACTTTGAATACAGACGAACTGAGTGTAAGAAACTCCATTCCGGGTTTCTCTGAGGCGTGGGCTTTCATCATCAGAGTTCATCCTTTAACCTATAACAATTAAAATATTCTCAAGTATGATCAACGGTTAATTACGGCACCAGCCAGAGTACCGGGAGCAGTTTGGAAGAACAAGAAGACGCGGAGACTGTTCTAGATTGTCATCCCAAACTAACTCAAAGTTTATTCTTTTGTGCAGGGTTTTTGTAGGCAGAAGGGTTCGTGTGTCAACAAGTTTCAAGTTACAACCATATAAGGAAGTTCCCCCTAGCTCTGAAAGGGGCCTTCTATAATCTCAAGATACCTTTGACAGGTCCGTTAAACACTAGACAGTTAGAATCCTTTAGTGATATAAGTTTGCACATGGTAGAATACTGCATGTAGTTATTTGCATTAGGAAATGTTTAACCATGTATACCTAGAGGCATATAATCAATTGTGTGTGATCTTTAGCAGGCTGCAAGCTTGGTGTGCACTCCAGGAATGCACCCCCAACTCTCCAACTTTCTGAAAGTATCAGGATATTTGAGTGATAAGAAAAAGTGGATCATGCAACAATGTCCCTCAGCACACAAAACAATCAAAGCAGAATAAATATAATGTTTTAGATCAAACACTTACAGGGACCTGAAGAGAGAGAACCAACAAAATGTCATGGCTAACAGAGGAACTCAAGCACAGACTGCGTTCTGACAAACAAAAAGGTGACAGTTTATTTACCAAAGGGGTGAACCACAGTGCTCTATATATGTACAGTGAGTTGGGGAGGGGGTCCAGGGCTCAAGGGAAAAGAGGGAAGGGAGTCCACTCTCACTCCTCTTCAGTCACTCTTGCCCTGCTCTCCACTCACACAGCCACACATGGGAGTCAGAGGTAAGCGTCTGTAACCAGGTCCGGGGAAATATTTACTCAAAGTATACACAAAGTTAACCCAGCTGGTGAATTTAGAGATAGATTTCTTAGCAAGGAGCCGAGATTATGAACACAGGAGGGTCAATGTCCCAGCGACAAACTGCTCCATGCCGCAGCGTTAAATGGTTACCGGTAAGCCCAGGTGAGTCAGCAACAGGTGGTGTAATCATCATAACTGTGTGGACCAAGAGCGAGAGGCCATTACAAGCTCCACCCAGGCAGGCAAAACGCTAACAGGAGAGAGCAAAACATAAAACCTGAAAAGCCATCATGAGCCAGCCAGAGATACACAGAGTTTATACTAGAAGAGAAACCTGCTCATCTTCATCATGTTTGTTTAAATAGAGAAAATCAGAAGTCTCTGTGTGTCAGACCAGCTAAAATATCTTACAACTAACAGAAGTGAAATACATTAATAATTAAGTGATGGATCTTCATATGGGTAAATGATTATAATAGCTTTGCTTTAATATAATTGCACTAAAAGCTCCCCAAAAGGCATAACGACTTTAAATATTAACAATGATACGTTTATAGAAACATGCTGTTGTCAAGACCTAGAATTGTTAATGCTACTATGGTTTGCTGAAACATACCACAGATAACCCGGGCACTTAGCATATCATATGCTGGTGCCTGGGTTTCCAGCCATGAATATTAAGAGTAAAGGTTGATACAGAAAACAATGAGCAGGGAGCTGGTCAGTTTATATTTTATATACTATGCACATGTCTGGCAACAAAACACAGAAATTTATATTGCAATTTACTGGTAGGCAGGTTTACACCACTTATGATTCAATCAAAAATATAACATTTGTAAATGCAGTTTAATGTATGGCCTTTTAAAAGGATTGACATGTGTTTCATAACTGATTGATAATATCACAATATTCAGCTTTTTCAAGTAATATATAAACATTTCTGTTTAATGGTAGTGTGAATGTAGAAAAACATTTTTCATTTAATGCAGTGCAGAAATACCTGCATAAAAGGTACCTGTAAGACATGGCACCTACTATCAAATCACGTTATCAAGATAAAGAGAAATATTTTGTATTTATTTGTACATTTACACACTGAAGTTCCTTAAATACTTTGCAGTATTTCTTCTCTTAACCTAATGTACAGATCCGCAGCACCAAGTGGATCTCCTGGGGCATCCCATTCATTTTCTACCATAAGCAGACAACACAGTTCAAAGACTGTTTCATCACAGGGGTGTTGACCTTTTGGGCTACACTCTTCCATACACAAAGTGATATCCTCCATAGAAATAGGCTTCAGTCTATCCTCAGCACTGTGCAGCTCTGGAAATGAGTACATTACTACTGGTCGACCCGATGCTGCACTACCACTTGGCCGGATTTTTGTGCGAGTTCCATGTGTTCACAACTTCATCAAGTTCATCCTACATGAAAAACAACACAATATAAGTACCGGTATATGAAACAGACCATGTACCAGTAGATTTAGCCAAAGTTGAGGCTTATTAACTCATTAATCAACAGACATAGAAACTGACCTCTAATTAATGTAAAACCAAGCAGCAACAACAAAAGAGCACTTTCACTAAACAGCACATGGACACAGAATGGTGCTGCATGATTCTGCTGTTGAATAGATAGCCCAACACTTTATACTCAGTGTGCAATGATTCTACAATAAATTTTCAATAGAGAATTAACCAAATGATAGGATTGCTTTCTGAAACCGTGCCCAAAGGACCACTAGGTAACAGACTCCATAGTAATTTAAACCATGTGGCAATAAAAAAAAAAAAATGCTCCATGCACCTGTGCTGAGAAAGGTGCAGTTACTTCCACTGATAACATGAATACAATTCCATCAAAGTATTAAAATGGAATCCCAAAAAGTTGATTCTGTTCATCTGGATGTAGCGTTTTCAGTGTGAGAAATGTTCTGTCAAAAAACATTCCTTACCTGGCTGATTGAGCATGCATCAAGACATATTAAAATGGAAATAAAATTCATATTTAATTTAAAGAAAAAAAATGTTCTAACCATATTTATATTTTCTATTTATGCAGCTAAGACATTACATAGCATGAGCACATGCTTTTACCTGAATAAGATTGAGAAAGCAGAATTGGATAAGACTTTTGTCCAAAAAATCCCCTGTGAAGTGGCCATCATCCTGAAAAGTTTGAAATAAATTCATCCAAAATTGTGCACTCTGTTTGCGTAGGGTAGCCCACCATCCTTCTATACGTTGGTTGGCCGTACTTCTTCCGTAAAGGAAACTTTTCTCACCTGCAAAACTGTCTGTGTGGTTTCTCCGTAAAAACATCTGCATTTGTTCGACACAACCATTTTCGGTACCTCGGTCAGCACGTAACCTTTCTGGACATCCGCTGATGCATGAAACTGTTTTCAGAAAATAACTTGCAATCAATTTAGGGTCACTGTTTGTAGTATAAGCCTCCATCCATAAAACATAGCGGCTAAAACCATCTCTGCAGGACCTGTACACCTCCAGGACATTGCGGCGTGCAGCTCGGATCTCAGCTGACCCTTCTCACCCTGGACACAGTCTGTTTGACCTGCTCCCCTCAGGCAGGAGGCTCCGGTCCATTCGCACCAGAACCTCTCGCCATAAGAACAGTTTCTTCCCCTCTGCTGTTGGACACATGAACAATAACCATATGACTGTTCCCACCACTAACACATGACCCTACGCTGTGTTCACTGCATCATTCCATGTTTGGCACTGATCACCACCTGCACTCATGTATATATCTTTCTACGTAGCACTCTTAATTCTTATTCTCATGTATATATCTCATGTATATCTCATGCACATATCTTTCTACGTAGCACTTTTAATTCTTATCCCTACTTTTATTTTTTCATGTCTATTTAAGTGCTATTTATGACATTATGTTTGCACTGAAGCACCGCAGCAATTTCCTAATTTGTAAACCTGCTCAACATTTGGCAATAAACCCCTTTCTGATTCTGATTCTGATTCTGATTCTATGCAGCCACTGATAGCAATACCATATGGTTTCAACTTGTCATAGCCATCCATGTGCCAGAGAGCATTTGGCCCTCTGCAGCTGTACTGTCGTCTTCTCAACCGTCGAGCTCGTCTCAGTTCCACACCTTGAGGGTCAAGCAATTTGATTATGCATCTTACAGTATCTTGTGACACCACAAATCCATGTTGAATTGCACGTAGATGTAGCCAACGATAACCTTGCATCTGTCCATTTGTCATGATCTCTTGTTGGACAAAGGCTAGCACTTCCTCCAAGTTTGATTGATTCTTCCTTCTAAAAAGCCCAAGTCTTTTACAAATTCTCTTTAGAGTTCGAACACTTATAATTGTCTGATGACTATGTGCTAAAATTGAAAGTATTTCTTTGTTACTGAAAGAAAGTCTGAAATACAGTCTTATTAAGTCATCCAAATCTGACATGTCAGCCACTGTTTCTCTCACTTTGAGAGGTGAACTTTTTGCAGAAGTCCTAGTTTTCTTTTTGACAGTGGTTGCTTGCTTTTGCAGAAATTGAAGACGGCAATTTGGTCTCCGTACGAGGGAATGTAGTTTGCCAAAGTTGCGTCATCCATCAGCGCTATGACGTCACAGTCAATCTGCACACAGGAAGAAAGAAAAGACAGTCATTTTCTGCAACATTTACACTGCAAAGCAATATTACAGTTAAGCCTCTTAGGTCACCGCTAATGCCAGTAGGAGAGTATTGACTGTAGTTATCAGAAAAGCTATCTATTTTATGCAGGGCGAAACACAATAATGAAAGAAGCAAACTAAGGCATAGCCTTTCAGTAAATAATAAATCCTCTTCTGTATTTAAAAAAAAGCGGGACTTGATTGGTTATGATGTAGGTAGTACGTCTTCTAAGGATGTTCTACGACACTGTGGTGGCGTCTGCTGTCTTTTATGTTGTGGTGTGCTGGAGTGGTGGAATGGCAGAGAGGGACAGGGGGAAACTTAACAAACTGGTCGGGAGGGCCAGCTTTAGCGGTCTGCTAAAGTCCACTGAGCAGACTGGGGAGGAGAGGATGTTGTCTAAGCTAACATCCACCATGGACAACACCTCCACGCTCTCTGCATGAGACTGTACGACCACTGAGCAGCTCGATCAGCAGTAGACTTTTGTGTACACGCTTGTGTACATAGCTCTGTACATTTTTATCTGTACATATGAATGTTACTTATGTATGTAAGACTATAACGCAGAGTCATAAATACACAGTCCATTTAGTCATTTAAGCAAAGGTATTACACATAGAACACAAAGTAACATTGTAAATCAGTCTTTGGCACAATATCGGGATTATTTCGTTATTTATTTTTGTGTTTATGCGAACAATATGCCTGATTTGCGACTTTCTGCACTTCTATTGGTTGTGCGAACAAACGTCACGTCACTCCGAGGTCAAAGTTCAACCCGGCAGCGCTCCTCAGCCAGCACTTTTATATATAGGAGAAAGATGATGTCATTCTGACATTATAAACAGTTTGCTCATTTCTTCCGACACTGTACCACTAACGTATACACAGTTACATGCACTACATTAGTTTGTGTTAGCTAACATGTTGTGAGGGGATCGTCAGTCGGCCACCGTCAGAACAACAACCGGGGCTGTGTCGGTGGCTGTGTATGAACGCCACCCATTTTTCTGAGTGAAATATCCGCATAAACATTCATTACAGCTTCTCTCCTCCGCTGTACTAAGTGTAACTTACTTTATTCTCAGAATTCTGAGATTAAAGTCAGAATTCTGAGAAAAAAGTCAGAATTCTGAGAATAAAGTCAGAATTCTGAGATTAAAGTCAGAATTCTTTTTTTTTTTTTCCTGTGGCCCTAATCCTCTTCCGTAGAAACCTGCTCATCTTCATCATGTTTGTTTAAATAGAGAAAATCAGAAGTCTCTGTGTGTCAGACCACGGCTCTACACGGACACTTCTAAGCTGCTTCAGAGTGAACTGACCCAGATAATCTGCACACAGAGGCTGTAAAACAGTGAAAGTCATAACTGTCTCTCTGATGGAAAGCTTTTATTGTGAAGTCAGGAAGTCTGCTGGAAGTGTTGAGTTTGTATTCATCACTCAGTGTTTAATGAGACAGGCAGACAGGAAGAGCAGCTCATTAGTGTTGATGAAATCAAAGGAACTGTGAGGAACTGCAGTTTGGTCACATCTGGATGTTTTTCACTGACAGTAAATGTTTTTAGTGATAAAGAAATGTGTTCACAGAGAGAGGAAGAGGAGTGGTGTTTGTGAGGAGGAGCAGCTGTCCTGCTGTGCTTTGTGTCAGGACGTCCTGAAGGATCCAGTCTCTACCAGCTGTGGACACTGGTTCTGCAGACAGTGCATCTCCTCATACTGGGACCAGTCTGCTTCATCAGGAGACTCCTCCTGTCCCCAGTGTGGAGAAAGATCCAGAAGCAGAGCTGGACTGCAGACAGCCAGTCAGAGCAGCTGTGTACAAAGTAAGACTGAACATCTGTCTGCTGATGGACTCATTTCTGAAAACTGGACTTCTTGTGTTGTTCAGACATTGAAGAGTTTTCTTTCTCTTTAGTCTCATTGTTTTTCTTTCTTTCAGCAGATGTTGATCTGCAGGAGGTTTTAGATGAACATAAGATGAGTCTGAGGAGGAGATGTGAACGTGTGACTGAAGGAAGTGATGAAACAGGAAGTAGAACCCTCCTCAACAGGATCTACACTGAGCTCTACATCACAGAGGGACAGAGTGAAGAGGTTCATACCCAACATGAGGTGAGGCAGCTGGAGACAGCTTCCAAGATGGACGCCCTCCATGACGCTCCAATCAGGTGCCAGGCCATCTTTAAAGCCTTACCTGACCAACAGAGACCCATCAGAGTGGTTCTGACCAACGGCGTGGCTGGTGTTGGAAAAACCTTCTCAGTGCAGAAGTTCACTCTGGACTGGGCAGAGGGCTTGGAGAACCAACATGTCAGTGTGGTGGTTCTGCTTTCATTCAGGGAGCTGAACCTGATCAGAGATGAGCAGTACAGTCTTCTGGAGCTGCTCCATGTTTTCCATCCAACATTACAGAAGGTCACAGCAGAGAAGCTGGCTGTCTCTCAGCTTTTGTTCATCTTTGATGGCCTGGATGAAAGCAGACTTTCATTGGATTTCACCAACAGGAAGCTGCTGTCTGATGTCACACAGAAGTCATCAGTCAGCCAGCTGCTGACAAACCTCATCCAGGGGAATCTGCTTCCCTCGTCTCTCGTCTGGATAACTTCCCGACCCGCAGCAGCCAATCAGATCCCTCCTACATGTGTTGACAGGCTAACAGAAGTACGAGGCTTCACTGACGCCCAGAAGGAGGAGTACTTCAGGAGGAGATTCAGTGATGAAGAGCTGTCCAGCAGAATCATCTCCCACATGAAGACATCCAGGAGCCTCCACATCATGTGTAGTATCCCAGTCTTCTGCTGGATCACTGCTACAGTTCTGGAGCACATGTTGACTACAGAGCAGAGAGGAGAGCTGCCCAAGACCCTGACTGACATGTACTCACACTTCCTGCTGGTTCAGACAAAGAGGAAGAAGAACAAGTACCATGAGGGACATGAGACGAGTCCACAGGAGCTGACGGAGGCTGACAGGGAAGTTCTTCTGAAGCTGGGGAGACTGGCGTTTGAACATCTGGAGAAAGGAAACATCATGTTCTACCAAGAAGACCTGGAGCAGTGTGGTCTAGATGTGACAGAGGCCTCGGTGTACTCCGGAGTTTGTACAGAGATCTTCAAAAGAGAGTGTGTGATCTTCCAGAAACCAGTCTACTGCTTTGTTCATCTGAGCATTCAGGAGTTTCTGGCTGCTGTCTACATGTTCCACTGTTTCACCAACAGGAAGATAGAGGTGCTGAAGATGTTTCTAAAATTAGAATCTTTAATCAAGATGATTTCCAGTGTTTTTGATAACATAGATCTCCAATCACTTGATGTATTTCTGAGGAGAGCCATGGACAAATCCCTCCAGAGTAAAAATGGCCATCTGGACCTTTTTGTTCGCTTCCTTCATGGCCTCTGTCTGGAGTCCAACCAGAGACTCTTAGTAGGTCTGCTGGGTCAGACAGAGATCAGTCCAGGAACCATCCAGAGAGTCATCAACAACCTGAAGAAGATGAATAGTGATGGAATTTCTCCTGACAGAAGCATCAACATCTTCCACTGTCTGATGGAGATGAACGACCTCTCATTATTTCAGGAGATCCAAGAGTTCCTGAAGTCAGAGAAGAAACTCTCTGAGATCCAGTGCTCAGCTTTGGCCTTCATGCTGCAGATGTCAGAGGAGGTTCTGGATGAGTTGGACCTGCTGAAGTACAACACATCAGAGCGGGGACGACAGAGACTGATTCCAGCTGTGACGAACTGCAGAAAGGCTCGGTGAGTTCAGATGTGATCATTAACATTATTGATCAGTGTAGGTTAGTAGTTTAATTTTGAAAATAAAATCAGATTGTAACCACAAAGTGTTTGTGTCCGTACTGTTAAGGTTCAATTATTGAGGAAGGAGAGTACAACATTGGTCCAGAAGATCATGGTCAAACAATTGATTTTAATGAATACACGCGTGGGAAGACCACTCTGTACGCAGACAGGGATTGATCTTCAACGTAATCAAAGCATACACAGATTTTTATAGCATCAGGGTTTGAATTAATGACGCCCCTTCATACGTCACAGACAGAATATATACATACGTCAAATCAAAACCACAATGACTTTTTAAAAGAACATTGTCTTCTATCTCGTCTGGAACACGAGCCCCACATCCTGCCAGACGCTGTTCCTCTTTCCAGAGACAAACATGACCAACAATGATTCTTTCTAACTGAGTGTGTGTGTGTGTGTGTGTGTGTGTGTGTGTGTGTGTGTCGTCCTCAAATGCTCTCTCAATTCACCCATTGCACTTCTGACCTTTTACCAGAACCGAGGCTCATCCTTAGATACAATAACCTAACTGAAACTACACTTAACAAAAATATAAACGCAACACCTTTGTTACTGCTCCCATTCCCCATGGGATGGACGTAGAGACCTAAAATTCATTCCAGATACACAATATAACCATCCCTCCCAAACAGTGGTCACAAATCAGTCTAAATGTGTGGTAGTGGGCACATCTGCTATATTGAGCTAATCCATCCCACCTCACAGGTGTGCCACATCAGAATGCTGATCTGACATCATGAGTAGTGCACAGGTGTACCTCAGACTGCCCACAACAAAAGGCCACCCTGGAATGTGCAGTTTTGTCTCACAGCAAAATGCCACAGATGCCAGATAGATAGATAGATATGTACATGAGTGCAGGTGGTGATCAGTGCCAAACATGGAATGATGCAGTGAACACAGCGTAGGGTCATGTGTTAGTGGTGGGAACAGTCATATGGTTATTGTTCATGTGTTCAACAGCAGAGGGGAAGAAACTGTTCTCATGGCGAGAGGTTCTGGTGCGAATGGACCGGAGCCTCCTGCCTGAGGGGAGCAGGTCAAACAGACTGTGTCCAGGGTGAGAAGGGTCAGCTGAGATCCGAGCTGCACGCCTCAGTGTCCTGGAGGTGTAAAGGTCCTGCAGAGATGGGAGTCTGCAGCCAATCACCTTCTCAGCAGAGCGCACAACACGCTGCAGTCTCTGTTTGTCCCTGACAGTGACTCCAGCGTACCACACGGTGATGGAGGAGGTGAGGATGGACTCGATGATTGCAGTGTAGAATTGCATCATCGTCCGTGTTGGCAGGTTGAATTTCTTCAGCTGCCTCAGGAAGTACATCCTCTGCTGGGCTTTCTTAATGACGGAGGTGATGGTGGGCTCCCACTTCAGGTCCTGGGTGATGGTGGTACCCAGGAAGCGGAATGAGTCCACAGAGGTGATGGGGGTGTCAGAAAGGGAGTGCAGAATGTCAGAAGACACCTTCTTCAAGCAGTGGTACAGGAAGAAGTCTGCATCCTTCAAGAAAAACATGATTTTCATGCAGGACAATGCTCCATCACACGTGTCCAAGTACTCCACAGCGTGGCTGGCAAGAAAGGGTATAAAAGAAGTAAAACTAATGACATGGCCTCCTTGTTCACCTGATCTGAACCCCATTGAGAACCTGTGGTCCATCATCAAATGTGAGATTTACAAGGAGGGAAAACAGTACACCTCTCTGAACAGTGTCTGGGAGGCTGTGGTTGCTGCTGCACGCAATGTTGATGGTGAACAGATCAAAACACTGACAGAATCCATGGATGGCAGGCTTTTGAGTGTCCTTGCAAAGAAAGGTGGCTATATTGGTCGCTGATTTGTTTTTGTTTTGTTTTTGAATGTCAGAAATGTATATTTGTGAATGTGGAGATGTTATATTGGTTTCACTGGTAAAAATAAATAATTGAAATGGGTATATATTTGTTTTTTGTTAAGTTGCCTAATAATTATGAACAGTAATAGTCACCTGCACACACAGATATCCCCCTAAAATAGCTAAAACTAAAAACAAACTGAAAACTACTTCCAAAAACATTCAGCTTTGATATTAATGAGTTTTTTGGGTTCATTGAGAACATGGTTGTTGTTCAATAATAAAATTATTCCTCAAAAATACAACTTGCCTAATAATTCTGCACTCCCTTTATATGTGTGTGTGTGTGTGTGTGTGTGTGTGTGTGTGTGTGTGTGTGTGTGTGTGTGTGTGTATATATATTTTTTTTTTCTTTATATATTTATTTTTATTTATATTTATTTATTTATTTATTTTCCACCCTGATTTACGAATAAATTCTTTACAAATCCTACCATGTGAATTCATGGATTCTTTTTTCACATTCTGTCTCTCACAGTTGAAGTGTACCTCTGGTGCAAATTACTGACCTCTGTCATCATTTTAGGTGGGGGAACTTGCACAATTGGTGGCTGACTAAATACTTTTTTGCCCCACTGTATATATATATATATATATATATATATATATATATATATATATATATATATATATATATATATATATATATATATATATATCTTATGGAATGCCCTTTAGGAAAATATTATATATATATATATTCCAACCAAAGTCTGAATATATAGAATGATCTTTTGAATATATAGAATGAAGCTTGAATATATAGAATGAAGCTTGAATATATAGAATGATCTTTTGAATATATAGAATGAAACTTGAATATATAGAATGATCTTTTGAATATATAGAATGAAACTTGAATATATAAAATGATCTTTTGAATATATAGAATGAAACTTGAATATATAGAATGAAACTTGAATATATAGAATGAAACTTGAATATATAGAATGATCTTTTGAATATATAGAATGAAGCTTGAATATATAGAATGATCTTTTGAATATATAGAATGAAACTTGAATATATAGAATGATCTTTTGAATATATAGAATGAAACTTGAATATATAGAATGATCTTTTTAATATATAGAATGAAACTTGAATATATAGAATGAAACTTGAATATATAGAATGAAACTTGAATATATAGAATGATCTTTTGAATATATAGAATGAAACTTGAATATATAGAATGATCTTTTGAATATATAGAATGAAGCTTGAATATATAGAATGTATGAACCTCATTTTTAGAGATGATGTGTTTCTGAATTCTCTGCCTTTACAAAATGGCATCAGCTGAACTATTTCAGTACTTTTTAAAGCTTGACAACTGTTTTGCGACAGCTGTTCAAATTGCAAATGGTAGAAATAATTTGAATTTATACTACGTCACCTTGAAGAACACGTTTTCATTATTGCAACATTTCTAGTGCTCATGAATAATGTTCAACAAAATGTTTCTGGGAGAAGATTATGCACACTTCTTGAGGGAATTTATCAATCACTGATGGAGATGTCAACTGAGCTAACACTTCGAGCAGAAGCTGAAGCACATGTTATGGGCTCATTATATCATTCTACATCTCAAAGAGGAAGGTCAAGGTAAGTGATAAAAATGGAAACAAATTCATTCATAATGTGTATGGCACTTGAAAGAGTCAAGAGATGGCAAACAAGATAATGAATGCAAGAAATAAGAAAGAAGTTAACATATTTCTTCTTTTGTTTCTAACTCTTTTAGGTACAACATACCAGCTACTCAGCTGACTGACACGCGAGACTTGGGGTTTAGTTGGATGGTCATATCTCAAATGTTGTCAGTAAATGTTCGAACACTGTACAACCACAGGATATATTAGATTATTCTGTTATTATATGTTACCTTATATATGTAATCAAAGTAGTTGAATTAGAATACTGCTGTAGATCATATTATACCCTTTAATATAGAGTGTGTGAGCTGTATGTAGTTTAGTTCTCGTTATACTTTTGAGTTAACAGAACATATTCACTTATTAGTTTATTAGATAATTGTGCATCACTCTGTATCCTTGATCTGCTGTGAATGTGTTACATGCTTAATTGTTGAATCATGAAGAGAAGATTGTAAGCAGGAGACTCTGTGTCTAAGACAGGGGAGATAGACAGACCACATTCCACACCCCCACCTTACAGAAAGCAGAGAGACAACTGCCGAGGTCATAACTTAGGCGCTGTAACAGAGAAAGAATGTGATGTTTTGGCTTTTACGACTAGATGGGGGCCACTAGAGACTATAAAAAGCTGAGCAACCCGTCACCATTTTGAGACTTGCTGTGACCCTCTTCAGGCATGTCTCCCCATCATGATGGTCCTTATGCTCTTAAGTGTTGAATTGTATGGAAATAAATGATTGTTGATTGAGCATAAATACACCGAGTATTGTCCTTCCTTCAGCCCAAAGATTCAAAGAATTGGGAGATTTCAACAGATACAACTAGTGGACTATGGAAATTTGCAATTTGAACAGCTGTCGCAAAACAGTTGTCAAGCTCTAAAAAGTATTGAAATAGTTCAGCTAATGCCATTTTGTAAAGGCAGAGAATTCAGAAACACATCATCTCTAAAAAAGAGGTTCATACATTCTATATATTCAAGCTTCATTCTATATATTCAAAAGATCATTCTATATATTCAAGTTTCATTCTATATATTCAAAAGATCATTCTATGTATTCAAAAGATCATTCTATATATTCAAGTTTCATTCTATATATTTAAAAGATCATTCTATGTATTCAAAAGATCATTCTATATATTCAAGTTTCATTCTATATATTCAAGTTTCATTCTATATATTCAAGTTTCATTCTATATATTCAGAAGATCATTCTATATATTCAAGTTTCATTCTATATAGTCAAAAGATCATTCTATATATTCAAGTTTCATTCTATATATTCAGACTTTGGTTGGAATATATATATATAATATTTTCCTAAAGGGCATTCCATACTATCTATCTATCTATATATATATATATATATATATATATATATATATATATATATATATATATATATATATATATATATATATATATATATATATATATATATAAACACCCAGCACGCCCCTGCGGGCGGTTTATCCTTCAAGCTCGGGTCCTCTACCAGAGGCCTGGGAGCTTGAGGGTCCTGCGCAGTATCTTAGCTGTTCCCAGGACTGCGCTCTTCTGGACAGAGATTTCCGATGTTGTTCCCGGGATCTGCTGGAGCCACTCGCCTAGCTTGGGAGTCACCGCACCTAGTGCTCCGATTACCACGGGGACCACCGTTACCTTCACCCTCCACATCCTCTCGAGCTCTTCTCTGAGCCCTTGGTATTTCTCCAGCTTCTCGTGTTCCTTCTTCCTGATATTGCTGTCATTCGGAACCGCTACATCGATCACTACGGCCGCCTTCTTCTGTTTGTCTACCACCACTATGTCCGTCTGTATCTGGAAGTCCCACAGGATCTTAGCTCGGTCATTCTCCACCACCCTTGGGGGCATCTCCCATTTTGACCTCGGGACTTCCAGGTTGTACTCAGCACAGATGTTCCTGTACACTATGCCGGCCACTTGGTTATGGCGTTCCATGTATGCCTTGCCTGCTAGCATCTTGCACCCTGTTGTTATGTGCTGGATTGTCTCTGGGGCATCTTTACACAGCCTGCACCTGGGGTCTTGCCTGGTGTGATAGACCCCAGCCTCTATGGATCTTGTGCTCAGAGCTTGTTCTTGTGCTGCCATGATTAGTGCCTCTGTGCTGTCTTTCAGTCCAGCTTTGTCCAGCCACTGGTAGGATTTCTGGATATCAGCCACCTCCTCTATCTGCCGGTGGTACATACCGTGCAGGGGCCTGTCCTTCCATGATGGTTCCTCGTCTCCATCCTCTTTCTTGGGTTTCTGCTGCCTGAGGTATTCACTGAGCACTCGGTCAGTTGGGGCCATCTTCCCAATGTATTCTTGGATGTTCCTTGTCTCATCCTGGACTGTGGTGCTGACACTCACCAGTCCCCGGCCCCCTTCCTTCCGCTTAGCGTACAGCCTCAGGGTGCTGGACTTGGGGTGAAACCCTCCATGCATGGTAAGGAGCTTTCTTGTCTTTATGTCAGTGGCTTCTATCTCCTCCTTTGGCCAGCTTATTACCCCAGCAGGGTACCTGATCACGGGCAGGGCGTATGTGTTGATGGCCCGGATCTTGTTCTTACCATTCAGCTGACTCCTCAGGACTTGCCTGACCCTCTGCAGGTACTTGGTGGTTGCAGCCTTTCTAGTGGCCTCTTCATGGTTCCCATTTGCCTGCGGGATCCCCAGGTACTTGTAACTGTCCTCTATGTCTGCAATGTTGCCTTCTGGTAGTTCAATCCCCTCAGTTCTGACTACCTTCCCTCTCTTTGTTACCATCCGACTACACTTCTCCAGTCCGAACGACATTCCAATGTCATTGCTGTATAGCCTGGTAGTGTGGATCAGTGAATCGATGTCTCGTTCACTCTTGGCATACAGCTTGATGTCATCCATGTACAGGAGGTGGCTGACAACTGCTCCGTTCCGTAGTCGGTATCCGTAGCCAGTCTTGTTAATGATCTCACTGAGGGGGTTCAGGCCTATGCAGAACAGCAGTGGGGACAGAGCATCTCCTTGGTAGATCCCGCACTTGATGGTAACTTGTGCTATGGGCTTGGAGTTGGCCTCTAGTGTTGTACGCCACATCCCCATTGAGTTCCTGATGAAGGCTCTTAGGGTCCCATTGATCTTGTACAATTCTAGGCATTCCAGTATCCAGCTGTGGGGCATTGAGTCATAGGCCTTCTTGTAATCAATCCAGGCAGTGCACAGGTTGGTCAGTCTGGTCTTGCAGTCTCGGCTGATTGTTCTGTCTACCAGTAGCTGGCGTTTTGCACCTCTGGTATTCTTGCCAATTCCTTTCTGTGTCCCGCTCATGTATTGACCCATGTGCCTGTTCATCTTAGCCGATATGATACCTGACAGGAGCTTCCATGTAGTACTGAGGCAGGTTATTGGTCGGTAGTTGGAGGGGACCGGTCCCTTCTTGGGGTCCTTGGGGATCAGGACCGTCCGGCCTTCAGTTAGCCATTCCGGGTGTCTTTCGTTAACTAGCAGCTGGTTCATTTGTGCTGCCAGACGCTCGTGGAGTGCAGTCAGCTTCTTCAGCCAGTAGGTGTGAACCATGTCGGGCCCTGGTGCTGTCCAACTCTTCATACTGGAGACCCTTTCTTGGATATCTGCCACTGTGATGGTTACTGGACCCTGTTCAGGGAGGTCGCTGTGGTCTGCCCTCAGATCCTCTAGCCACTGAGCATTGCCGTTATGGGTTGCATCCTTCTCCCATATGCTCTTCCAGTATTGCTCCGTCTCCAGCCTTGGTGGTGCTGTTCTCTTATTGTTCCCTTGCCACTGAGAGTACACCTTTGCTGGTTCTGTGGAGAACAGCTGGTTTATTCTCCTGCCTTCTATCTCTCTGGTGTACCTCCTCAAGCGGCTGGCCAAGGCTGTGAGTCTTTGCTTGGCAGTTTCCAAGGCCTCAGGTATGGACAGCTTGCTGTATTTCTTAGGCACCTTATTTGTCGCACCTTTCTGCAACTCCGTTAGTTGGCTAACCTCCCTCCGTGCTACTTTGATCTTGCCCTCTAGCCTCCTTCTCCATGGAGGGTACTGCCCCTTGTGGCTGTTCAACTTGTAGCCAAGCATCTCACTGATCACTGCTGCCGTATTGTAGATCAGCTTGTTAGTGTCGGTAACCGTGGTTGTAGGTATTGTCCGTAGTGCTGCATTAACATCATCTAGCAGACCTTCTGAGGGTACTTCACGTAATCTTGGTAACCGGCTACGGGGGATCCAGGTTTCAAGCTTGGCCATGATCCTATTTTTCAGGTCAGTTCCTCTCGCACTCAACGATCCTTCTCCTATCGCACTTGGGGCTATGTACCCAATCTCGGGTGGGGGTGATGATATCTCCCCCCTGACCTGGCGTCCTGACTCCATATATATATATATATATATATATATATATATATATATATATATATATATATATATATGCCATAGCAGCTGGATAGCGTAGTGGTTAAACTACACGCCTTTGGACCTAAGGCTAGACCCCCTATGCTAAGCAAGCCTACCGCAGACATGAGCGAGACAGATAAATATGAAGGCATGCCGGCTCGGACGTCGCCCGGATCAACAAGGTCCGCGTCAGGTGTTGAGGAACCAGGGCACCCTGACGAAAAGTGGGCTACTGGAACAAGAAGGCATCGGTGGGCAAGGGACGAAAACAGGGCGTTGTTGGAATGCTACTACGCAAGTAACCCCAGCGGAAGGGGCTACATGAATAGGATGAGGGACCTATGGATATATATATATATATATATATATATATATATATATATATATATATATATATATATATATATATAGGTGGGAGTTGTCGTGTGTCCATCTTTTCTGTCTGCCTCGTGGTTCAATGGTTTCTGGCATCAGCTGGGGTCCTGTAAGGGTGAGCGTCGTAGTCAAGGTAACCAGGAGGGTCCACCTTCCCATGGCTGCGTACAGGTCTGTCACACCCTACTACTTGGTTACTCTAGAGTTGGCCAATGGCTGGAGGTTGAAGTGCAAGCAATGCTCAATCAGCACTTCCCCCTCACCACTGAAGGAACAAAGTGAGGATGAAACTTTCCCTTACTAGTTGACTTTTGTGGAGGAAGTGGAATCCTCTGGGACCTCAACCTTTTTGCAGTGGCTCTGATGTATCCAGGAGGGTCTCTCCGCTATTTTGCAGGCAGTTGGAGTGGTCAGAAGCACTTGGTATGGACCCTCCCACCGTGGCGAGCTCCAATTTTTCCTTTGGAGTACTCAGACAAGGATCCAATCACCTGGCAGTTTATTGTTCAAAACAACTTCTCTGTTTATCAACAATCGAGTCATCCAATCCGCCAGAGTGGTTTCACGGATTGATTTATCTAGTGGCTCACTAATGACTGGCAGTGGAAAAGGTCGCCCATGTATAATTTCAAATGGGGACAGTTTATTATTTCCTTGTGTTACCGTATTTTCACAACCATAAGGCGCACTTAAAAGTCTTAGATTTTCCTATAGTGCAGTGTGCCCTGTGTGTTGTAATGAGGACGTAGTAGAGAACACCATGAGAACGCTAAAGGGTGAAGTGTGTGCGTTGACTTTATCGCACATACCTGTATAAAAGAACAGGTATGTGCGTTATGCAGGACATCGTTGTTTTAACAACCCTAAAAATGGCAAAGAGACACGCTTACGAAGCACAGTTTAAACTGAAGGCCATCAGCTACGCGGAGGAACATGGAAATCGAGCAGCGGCGAGAGAATTTAAGATTAATGAATCGATGGTTCGCAAATGGAGGAAGCTAGAAAACAAGCTCCGGCAGGTCAAGAAAACGCAGCTGAGTTTCCGCGGACATAGGGCGAGGTGGCCTGAGTTGGAGGAAAGACTCGAGCGGTGGATCAGCGAGCAAAGAACGAGCGGGAGAAGCGTTTCGACGGTCACCATTCGGCTAAAAGCAGTTTCACTAGCTGAAGAGATGAACATTGAACATTTCCAAGGAGGTCCGTCTTGGTGCTTTCGTTTTATGAAACGGTGCCATTTTTCCATCCGGACCAGGACTAAGCCGGACCGTAGTCCATCCGCTACTACGGTAGCGCAGCAACTTCCAGTGGATTATAAGGAAAAGCTGGCCATCTTCCGCTCCTACTGCAGCAAACACATCGGCGACAAACACATCCAGCCCAGCCACATTACAAACATGGACGAGGTCCCGCTCACTTTCGACATCCCGGTGAGTCACACTGTGGAGAAGAAGGGGACCAGCACGGTAGCGATACGCACAACGGGGTATGAAAAGTCTTATTTTACTGTTGTGCTTTGCTGCCATGCTAATGGACAGAAACTGCCGCCTATGGTGATTTTTAAGCGAAAGACTTTGCCTAAAGAGAAGTTTCCAGCAGGAATCATCATTAAGGCAAATGAAAAGGGCTGGATGGATGAGGAAATGATGAAAGAGTGGCTGAGGGAGGTGTATGTAATGAGACCAGGTGTTTTTTTCCACGCATCACCATCGCTCTTAATCTGTGACTCTATGCGTGCCCATCTCACAGCCGATGTGAAAAAACAAGTGAAACAAATGAACTGTGAGCTTGCTGTCATTCCGGAAGGCCTGACAAAGGAACTCCAACCGCTGGACATCAGTGTGAACCGCCCGTTCAAAGTAAGGCTGCGAGCGGCCTGGGAGCGATGGATGACCGATGGAGACCACAGTTTCACCAAGAGTAGAAGGCAGCGCCGGGCGAGTTACGCCACAATTTGCCAATGGATTGTAGATGCTTGGGCTAACATGTCTGCTGGCACTGTTGTTCGAGCTTTCGCAAAAGCCGGCATCATTTCCGAGGAGCCGCACGGCACGGAAAGTGACTCTGACAGTGAAGAAAGTGAAACTGGCATGTTTGATGGAGATTTAGCGCAGCTGTTCAATTCAGACACAGAGGATGAGGACTTCGATGGGTTTGACTGATGATAAAAATGTGAGTACCAAACTTTGTTTTGCTCCTGCTTTATTTTTAAATACGCACACTTGTATGCTTGTGTGTTGTTGATGATGATGATTACCGGTAATAGAAATGTGAGTAAGGTACCGAACTCAGGTTTGCTCCCGCTTTATTTTTAAATATGCGTACGGTACTTGTATGCGCCCTATGATCCAGTGCGCCTTATGTGTGTGTTAAATACAGTAATGGCACACATAACTGAGACTGCGCCTTTTAGTACAGTGCGCCTTATGGTCGTGAAAATACGGTATTCTCATCCACATTTTGACTAGGCCTACACATTCTGGCCATGGCCTGCCAGTTTCTTCCATCGTTTTCCTGAGCCTTTGCTTTATAGTGCCATTTGTTCTCTCCACTAATCCTGCACTCTGTGGATGGTAGGCACAATAATGTTTCTAACTGAAACCTAGTGCTTCAGATACTTTGCTGATCACGCCATTTCAGGGCTCGCAAAATTTTAAAATCCCTGGTAGCCCTTCGGGCAGGGACTCTTCAGTTTTTGGTAGCCCAAAATAAATTTAAGTAGCCCAAATAAAAAAGAGCAATTTTTTGATTGATGTTTTGTTTCCTGTTTTTTTTTCCTTTACAATATTATACATTAAAGTATAATATTGTAATGGAAACAAAACATTAATCAAAAAATTGTTGAAACACAAATTACAACATTGTATAAAAATTACAATCATTAACTCAAATACTTGGTTCTAATTGAACAGAGATTTCTATGAACTTGTAAGAACTGTGTAGGACATGAATCAGTCTGTGTCAGATCCTGAATTTGAAATTTCCACTGAAGTCACGGGTAAGAGGCAAGTGGAACCAAGGTCGAGGCCATTTGCTTTTTGAAGTTTGCAAAGACTGCTAAATTGTGCCAGTGGTAGTTCACTCATTGCAACATAGTACGCTGTTCTAAACAGATTTTTCAGGTTTATTTTTAGTATGTTTTTTGCAATTGGTGTTTGTTCCGGGAAAGATATTGCAGACTGAGCAATAATGCATTTCTTGCATTTCTCATGGGTTCTAATGGGGGCCTTTCTTAAAATTACTGGTCCCAGTAACAAAGGCGCTTGTAGATTGAGGGAAAACCAACAACACACCCGGCATTCGCTATCAAAATAAAAGACGCGCACCAGATAAGAAGTTGCAAAGCACGTTTGCGTCCATATAAAAGGCAATGTTTTTGTCCACTAGAGTGGGATTTTCACGGCACATTCTGCACCACTTCTCTGTGCGTTCATCATTTGTTTGAAGCCAGCTCACCTCCTGCGGACCACTTATGTGCAGCCCTGGTTATTTAGCTCGACATATTACAGCCACAGGAATTCTTTTGTCCATGAAACCATAAAGCTGCACTTTCTTTTTGCCTTATAGTCTGATTTGTCATAACTTTTCCGTTTTGTGGTAAGCTTTTCTTTGGCTGTCACTTCTTCACCCTGACTCAGCTCAGCAGAACTAAAATATATATCCTGCTGCTTTTACACACGCACTCACATAATGCTCAGCGATTCTCTGTGCGATCAACCTCTCACATGTTTAAGCTTGCTGCGGGAGATTTCACTTGTCATGTTTGCGTAGTAAGCTAACGATTGATAAGACAATGTCAGAGGAATTGGTGCACAAATTATCATCACTCACCAATCAGTACTGTCGCTCTCTATAAACAGTTCACGCGATTGCAAAGTGAAAGCAAAAAACAAGTGCAAATTCAAACCCGATTTCAATATGTCACATATTGACAGTGGCTCACTGATGCCAATGACATAATTACCCAGCTACATTTCCGAAAGAATGCAAAAGCATTGACATATATTTTTCCTTCCTCTGATAGCCCGACGGGCAGGGCAGAGATAGATTTTGGTAGCCCGACTGCCAAAATCTAAAACACTTCTTCAGCTGAGAATCAGAGAGGAGAAACACACAGTTTTACTTGTTGCTTAGCAATGGCAGCTCTGAGCTCTCGCACGAGAGCAGCTCTGAGACTGCCCTGGTCTTTATTTATACATCAGTGGGTGTTAGTTCTTTACATTGGAATATGGAGGTGTGTGTGTGTGTGTGTGTGTGTGTGTGTGTGTGTGTGTGTGTGTGTGTGTGTGGGGGGTCAGAGTGTGACCCCATAAACGACTTCCCTAAACCTGCTGGTCTGGAAAATCCAACACTTCATCTATATGTAAAAAAGGCACTTAGACTAAAACTGACATAGCTACGTTTTTCCTACCATAAAACAATAACAGAAGGTACGACCTCTCCCATGCTCCCAGGATGTGGTTGTGAATGCCAGAGCACTCTGGAATGCACATAAAGCCTTTGCAGACTATTAAGGATCACACATCCTATTACTACCCTATGTAAACTTATATTATTAAAAGATTATACTGATTACTAAGTACAATTTTCTATTGACAGCCACAGATACTCAACTAATCAAAGTGATGTCATGACAAAAATGAATGACCAACAAAACATTTTTCTCCTTCATTTCTGTCAAACAATGCTTTATGAAACGTTTCTCGCGGTTAGTATCATGGTTGCTAGGCAATTGAACAGTGCAACGAAGGCTAGACCGTCCCATTACAGAAGCCTCTCACTTCCGCACTTCTCGTACTTATAGTACGCACCGTACGTAGTACGCGTAGTGCGCGTACTTCAAGCATTCAGACGGTGAATTGGGATAGAGCCAGTGTGTGTACAGAACAGCTGAAATCATTATGGAGGCTTCACTGGAATATGGAAATGAAGCATCACAGTACAGCTTCACAAAAGTTTCTGATATGAGATGTGAAATGAAGCAGCCAGCGCTTTTTCGAAATCCACTGTGATTGTGAGCTGCTGCTACAGCCTCCAGATTAATTCAATTCAATTCAATTCAATTCAATTTTATTTATATAGCGCCAAATCACAACAAAAGTCAAGGCGCTTCATAGGTACAGAGAAAAGCCCAAAAATCATATGACTCCCTATGAGCAAGCACTTTGGCGACAGTTGGGGTGGGAGCAGGAAGAGAGGATAAAGACATGCTGTGGAAGAGAGACAGAGGTTAATAACAAGTATGATTTAATGCAGAGAGGTCTATTAACACATAGTGAGTGAAGAAGAAACACCCAGTGCATTCCAAGATGGCGGCGCGTGAACAACGCGAGGCTCAGTGTCTCTCCAGAATCTGCTATTTAGCGGTTTTTTATCTACTTTTAACCGGATTATTCGTCCAGAATTGCTGTGCGTTGCTGACCTACAGCAGACAAGAGCTTCTGGACATCTGGACTCACAACTCCAACAGTTTTATCGCCGATCTCCGACTCATCCCAGAGATCTCCAGAACACAGGAGGCTGCCCACTCTCCCCGGCCGGGCGGAAGTGCACGCAGACAGCGCCGAGATCGTAAACAAAGGCGAGGTAGGCGCGGAGGGCTACGGGCTAAGCTAAAGCTAACACCACACCGGCTGCCTTTACCCAGTATTTTCCTCGCCAATGTCCGTTCTCTGGCAAACAAAATGGATGAGATACGGCTCTCCATCACTAACAACAGACGGATTATGGACTCAAATGTCATGTTTTTCACCGAAACATGGTTGAACAACAGCTGCCCGGACAATGCTATCGAGTTAGCAGGACGCCACACACACCGAGCTGACAGGCTAGCAGATGACTCCGGCAAGACCAGAGGTGGAGGTTTGTGCATTTATATTAACAATGCTTGGTGCATGAACTCCACTACTACTGAGAGTCACTGCTCACCTAATGCAGAGTTTTTAATGGTCAAATGTAGACCTTATTATCTCCCCAGAGAACTCACTTCAATCATACTCACTGCCGTGTATATCCCCCCCGACGCTAATGCTAGATTGGCCATGAAAGAACTTAATGCAGCCGTTAACAAACACCAGAATAAACACCCCGAGGCTGCTTTTATTGTTGCTGGCGACTTCAACCACACCAACTTAAAGACAGTCCTCCCCAGATTCCACCAACATGTCTCCTGCCACACCAGAGGAGACAAGACTTTAGACCATGTGTATTCCAACCTGGCTGGAGCCTACAAAGCCACACCCCTCCCCCACATTGGACAATCGGACCATCTCTCCCTGTTCCTCACACCTAGGTATTCACCACTCATCCAACGTGTGAAACCTGCTGTGAGGACAATTAAAGTGTGGCCAGAGGGGACAGAGGCAGTGCTCCAGGACAGATTTAAAAACACAGACTGGAATATGTTCACCCACACAGACCTGGGCCAGTACGCCTCATCTGTACTGGATTACATCTCTGAAACCACAGACAGTGTCACCACCCAGAAATGGATCACCATGTACCCCAACCAGAAGCCTTGGATGAACCGGGATGTTCGTCTCCTCCTGAAGGCCCTCCTGAAGGCCCGCAACACCGCCTTTAGGTCAGGAGATGCACACGCCTACAGCACAGCCAGGGCTAATCTAAAGAAGGGCATCAAAAAAGCCAAACACCATTACAAAAAGAAGGTAGAAGAACACTTCTCCAACTCCAACCCCCGACGCATGTGGCAAGGACTCCAGACCATTACAGACTACAGGACCACCAAACCCTCCCCCGCATCCTCTGATGTCTCCTTCCTCAATGAGCTCAAAAACTTTTATGCTCGTTTTGAGCAACAACAACAACCAAAGCAGACATGACGCCAGACCACCAACCTCTGACTCTCTCCCCCACCAATGTAGGAGCGGTGCTGAGCAGGATCAATGTCCACAAGGCTGCAGGTCCTGATGGCATCCCCGGGCGTGTTCTCAAAGCGTGTTCTGGGGAGCTTGCAGGAGTGCTGACAGACATATTCAATCTGTCCTTGGCCCACGCTGTGGTACCGGCCTGCTTCAAATCCACCTCCATTGTCCCGATACCCAAAAACTCCAACCCATCTTGCCTCAATGACTACCGCCCAGTAGCACTCACCCCCATCATCACTAAGTGCTTAGAGCAGCTGGTCCTAGCACACTTCAAATCCTGTCTCCCCCCCCCACCCTGGACCCCCACCAATCCGCATACCGCCAGAACAGGAGCACAGAGGATGCAGTCTCCATCGCACTGCACTCTGTCCTCTCACACCTGGACAACAACAACACCTACGCCAGAATGCTGTTTATAGACTTCAGTTCAGCATTCAATACAATCCACCCCTCACAACTCATCAGGAAACTGACAGACCTGGGCATCAGTTCCCTCATCTGCAAATGGTTACTGGACTTCCTGACCAACCCCCCCCAACATGTCCGGCTGGATAACCACTGCTCATCTACCATCACAATGAACACCGGTGTACCACAAGGCTGTGTGATGAGCCCTTTCCTCTACTCCCTCTTCACCCACGACTGCAGACCTGCTGATGGTTCCAACACCATCATTAAGTTTGCAGATGACACCACGGTGATTGGCCTCATCAGTGACAACGATGAGGCCGCCTACAGGGAGGAGTTGGATTGTCTGGCTGAGTGGTGCGACACAAACAACCTGCTGCTTAACACCGAGAAGACCAAGGAGCTCATCGTGGACTACAGGAGGAATGCTGATCCACATCCACCCATCCACATTAAGGGGACGGCTGTGGAGCGTGTGAGCAGCTTCAAGTTCCTGGGAGTCCACATCTCCGAGGATCTCACCTGGATGACCAACTGCTCCAAGCTGGTCAAGAAGGCTCACCAGCGCCTCTTCTTCTTGAGGACTCTGAGGAAGAACCACCTGTCCTCAGACATCCTGGTGAACTTCTATCGTTGCACCATCGAGAGCATCCTGACCAACTGTATAACAGTCTGGTACAGGAACTGCTCTGCCTCGGACCGGAAGGCGTTGCAGAGGGTCGTGAAAACTGCCCAGCGCATCGCCGGAGCACCACTTCCTGCCATAAAGGACATCTACAGGAAGCGGTGTCTGAAAAGGGCTGGGAAAATCATCAAAGACCCCAGTCACCCATCACATGGACTCTTCACCCTCCTGCCCTCTGGGAGGCGCTACAGGAGCCTCCGGACTAAGACCACCAGGTACCGGAACAGCTTCTTCCCCACAGCTGTCAGACTCCTGAACTCTGCCTCCTGACATCTGACCCACGTTAACTCATGGACTGAACATACACACCCCCACAATGGACAACTGTACCCTCAAACACACAATAATAACATGGACTGAACCACCACTCACAACCACTAGCACTTTATATAGCCTCTGTAGAAACTATCTACACCCTTACTTATCTTAACTGCACTACTGTATAGCTCTGTGTAAATAATCATTCTGTACATTCAATAATCTTTAATCCTACAACTGTTTACAACTTGCATAGTTCCCATTTCTGTATAGCTGTATATCTCAGATTTCTGTAAAGTTATTTATTTCATATTCTGTATAGTTTTTCATATTTATATCCTGTTCATAGCCTGTACATAGCTTGTACTCACTACAGCCTATACATACTTAGTTATAGAATATTCACAACATACTTCATACCGTGTACATTATAACATACCATAATAGACCCATTTCTGTAATATACTTACATATCTAGTCTTGTCTGACCCTATGTGTTAGCCCTGCGACAGACTGGCGACCTGTCCAGGGTGTACCCCGTCTTTAGCCCTATGACAGCTGGGATAGGCTCCAGCGCCCCCCGCGACCCTGAAAAGGATAAGCGGAAGCGAATGGATGGATGGATGGATGGATGGACTTACATATCTCTACTATTGCTAATATATATTGTAATATATCTATATTACTAAAGCACTTCTGGATGGATGCAAACTGCATTTCGTTGCCCTGTACCTGTGCATGTGCAATGACAATAAAGTTGAATTCTATTCTATTCTATTCTATCACGGGAATCCCCCAGCAGCCTATGTCTATTGCAGCATAACTAAGGGAGGATCCAGGGTCACCTGGTCCAGCCCTAACTATAAGCTTTAGCAAAAAGGAAAGTTTGAAGCCTAATCTTGAAAGTAGAGATAGTGTCTGCCTCCTGAATCCAAACTGGAAGCTGGTTCCACAGAAGAGGGGCCTGAAAACTGAAGGCTCTCCCTCCCATTCTACTTTTAAATACTCTGGGAACAACAAGTAGGCCTGCAGAGCGAGAGCGAAGTGCTCTAATAGGGTGATATGGTACTACAAGGTCATTAAGATAAGATGGGGCCTGATTATTTAAGACCTTGTATGTGAGGAGCAGGATTTTGAATTCAATTCTGGATTTAACGGGAAGCCAATGAAGGGAAGCCAAAACAGGAGAAATATGCTCTCTCTTTCTAGTCCCTGTCAGGACTCTTGCTGCAGCATTTTGGATTAGCTGAAGGCTTTTCAGGGAGTTTTTAGGACATCCTGATAATAATGAATTACAGTCATCCAGCCTGGAAGTAATAAATGCATGAACTAGTTTTTCAGTGTCACTCTGAGACAGGATATTTCTAACTTTAGAGATGTTGCGCAAATGGAAGAAAGCAGTCTTACATATTAGTTTAATATGTGCGTTGAAGGACATGTCCTGAGTACAATAACCTCAGTTTGATCTGAATTAAGAAGCAGAACGTTAGCGGCCATCCAGGTCTTTATGTCTTTGAGACATTCCTGCAGTTTAACTAATTGGTGTGTGTTATCTGGCTTCATGGACAGATAGAGCTGGGTGTCATCTGCATAGCAGTGAAAATTTATGCTATGTCTTTGTGGCGTGAATAAGGCACGGCGGGACCACGGAGCAACGTTCAGAGCCAACTTTATTCAATTCACATCACACCACACACACACCAACCCCTGAGTCCCCGTGTTTTAACACGGCGGGCGTGATTGCGGATGCCGTGCAGGTGCGTCCGCACGGCACCGCAAACCACGCCCCACCACAGTCTTCTAATGATGCTGCCTAAGGGAAGCATGTATAATGTAAACAGAATTGTTCCTAGCACTGAACCCTGTGGAACTCCATAATTAACCTCAGTGTGTGAAGAGGACTCTCCATTTACATGTACAAATTGGAGATAGATATGATACAAACCACTGCAGCGCAGTACCTGTAATACCTACAGTGTAATACCTACAGCATGTTCTAATCGCTCTAATAGGATATTATGGTCAACAGTATCGAATGCTGCACTAAGGTCTAGAAGGACAAGCACAGAGATGAGTCCACTGTCAGAGGTCATAAGAAGATCATTTGTAACCTTCACTAAAGCTGTTTCTGTGCTGTGATGAGCTCTGAAACCTGACTGAAACTATTCAAATAAGTTCCTCTGTAGATGATCTGTTAGCTGTTTGACAACTACTCTTTCAAGGATGTTTGATATGAAAGGAAGGTTGGAGATTGGCCTATAATTAGCTAAGACTGCTGGGTCTAGAGATGCTTTTTGAGTAAAGGTTTAACTACAGCCAGCTTGAAGGCCTGTGGTACATAGCTGATTATTAGAGATAGGTTGATCATACTTAAGATCGAAGAATTAATTAATGGCAGGACTTCTTTGAGAATTTTTGTAGGAATGGGGTCTAGAGTAGCCAGCAGCTCATCCTGCTCAACATTTTCTCACCAACTTTAATGGAAGTGTGATGTTTTCAACTGGATTGGTGGTCAGGGTGGCCTCCCTCTCCTCTTCTTCTCCTCTTCTTCTTTCATTTGTGAAGCCACTTCTGCTGCTTTCATTCATTTGGAAGTCCTGTAGCTGAGTTTGGGAGAGACTAACAGCCTCGGCAGCAGAGGGGAGAAAGGCTGTAACACCACCACTTTACTCTGTTCTACCTGTCACATCATTTTATCAGGAAACAAATGTGCTCATGTTTTTACTATGTTTGTCTTGAAGATGTAAGAAGATCACATGGTGCTTTTTATTATTGTGTTGGTTTGTTTCCTGTCTCTTGGATGGAGCCCAGCTCTGCGTGGTCCCTGGGCCTGTGGTCAGAGTGTGTGCTGGATAATCCGGCCCAGGATGAGGCCAAACTGACATGGGATGAAATGTCTGTCACATAATTGAGCTTAGTGTAGTTTCATTTCTTCACAATTTAAAAACAAACAAAACTTTGCTCTGTCTTTTCTATGTTATACTGTAGACTTTCTTTGATACTGTGTTCAAAAAGAGCAGCTTTTACTTTGAAGGGGGGCCGTATCTATTTCCTTTTCAAGTTGAATGATGGAAGCAAATTAGTGAGTGATCTAAGGAGTGGTTAACAACGTGGTGTATGCTGTACAGTGCAGCGAGGAATGCCCAGACCTCTACATTGGAGAGACCAAACAGCCACCTCAAAAGCGCATGGCACAACATAGAAGAGCCACCTCCACGGGACAAGACTCAGCAGTCCATCTGCATCTTAAGGTCAAAGGTCACTCTTTCGAGGATGCCAATGTTCACATTTTGGGCAGAGAGAACAGATGGTTTGATGAGGAGTGAAAGAAGCCATTTACGTCCACTGTGAGCGACCATCTTGAACAGAGGCGGTGGTATACGACACCAACTGTCTGCCATCTATAATCCAGTTTTGAGATCCTTCCCAGATGCCTTAACGCCCACTCACATCCTGGGCCATCTGACCTCAGGAAATCACATGATATAGTGGGGCCAGGTTTCACAATGAGCTCACCCGAAACCCTGGCTGATTGTGACCCACACCCATTTTCACACCTCGGCTCATGTGATTAGGTAGAGGATCATCAGGGGTTTTTTTTGTCCCTCTTTGGGGGGAAACTCCCACTGGGTTTAAATCTGGGACTCTCCAACATTTGACCTTAGAACTGAAGAAGCTTCTCAGATGAAAGGTGAAACACCTTCAAGCAACTTAAAGAAGTCCAGACACTTTTCTTTCCAAGCTCCTTAGACTACGATGACCTGGATGACTGAGAAGACATTAGTGTGTGATATTCTTTCAGTGTTGCACTTTGTAGACACTCCCTGAGCACTGGTCTCACAGCCAGCTGCACATAGAGACCAGTGTTGTTAGTCCAGGTCAGAAGATGACTTGTTGGAATGAAAATGAGCTTGTAGTTTGTCTGCTTTAATAATGTGACTGGAAAAAGGTGTTGGACTTCAAATATGTCCATTTCTTTCACACTTCAACTTTAAAAGTGAAGCCTTGTGGTTCCTGGAAGGAAAAACACGACTTTTTCAAGTCTTTGTCCTGTTTTTATGATAAATGTACGACTTTAATGTGAAACATTCAGAGTTTTTTCTCTTGTTGTGTTTGTTTGAAGCTGCTTCCTGTTGACTTCAGCTGTTTGGAGTTTCCATTTTCTAAACTTCTACATTCTGAACCTTCTTCAGCTCTGAACAGATGATGAAACACTGAATGATTTCAAGCTCACACTTTGTCTAATAAACTTACATCTTTCATTCTTTATACAGATTGGGGGGCTGTGATTTGTCAGAGATCAGCTGTGATTATCTGGCAGCAGCCCTGAAGTCCAACCCCTCCCATCTGAGAGAGCTGGACCTGAGCTCCAAGTACAAGCTGCAGGATTCAGGAGTGAAGCATCTGTGTGGTTTCCTGGAGAGTCCAGGATGTGGACTTGAAACTCTGAGGTCAGTCAGCATGTTTTAGTTGTGCTGAGATGAATATGATGTGAAAGTTGTGCTGACACTAAACTGCAGACATCAGGCTGATATTATACTGATCCACACTGAGGATCTTCATGGTAAAGTCTGTTTTCTTCTTCTCTGGTTTAGTCCATTGACTGCAGCAGAACAATGTTCACATTTCAAACAGTGAGACTCAACGTATGGCCCGCGGCCCACACGCGGCCTGCCCACCTTTTCTGATTCAGAGAGAGGGGACCCTGATTAACTGTGTAGTGTTCTTCCTCACAGTTCTAAGTATCAGACTGTTAAGAGATATACTCTAAAACACTTCTTCAGTAGAGACTCAGAGAAGAGAAACACACAGAACTTCTTGCTAGCAAGGGCAGCCTCCAGAACTGAGACTCGCACTGAGGACTGCCCTGGTCTTTATTTTTATGCTTCAGTGAGCATTTGTTCCTTACATTGGAATGTGGAGGTGTGTGTGTGTGTGTGTGTGTGTGTGTGTGTGTGTGTGTGTGTGTGTGTGTGTGTGTGTGTGTGTGTGTGTGTGTGTGTGTGTGTATGTGTGTGTGTGTGTGTGTGTGTGTGTGTGGTGTCAGAGTGTGACCCCATAAATGACTTCCCAAATCCTGCTGGTCTCGAAGTCCAGCAGTTCATTGATAGGTTTGTAGCATAAACCTATTCGCTGGAACGTTAAGGACAATCTGCTACGCAGCAGTGTGGTACTGCTGATCAAAGGGTCATATAACATGAAGGCAAACATCCTTGGTCAGGAAGATGGTAGACCCCCCCCCCCACCGGTGAAGAAGTCCAGCAGTTCATCTAAACAGAAAAGCACTTAGACTAGAACAGACGTAGCTACGTTAATCCTACCATAAAACAGGTACTACCTCTCCCCATGCTCCCAGGATGTAGGTGTGCATTCTAGTGTGGAATACACACCAAGCCTTTGCAGCCTGTTAAAGATCACACAACCTATCCCTACACAATTGATTATACACCTCTAAGAATATATGGTTAAATATTTCCTAATACAAATGACAATAATAAAATCTAAACCCAACATCACCACCCTGTATTGTCATTTTTTAAGGCTATACAGCGTATATATATCTTCAGCTCTACACCACTTGTCAACATTTTCAGTGCAGGCTTCATTTCATACACACATATTAGCCTTAGCATCCATGTCACTCTGCTGCAACAGTATGAAATTGGTAAAGGTGTTAGCAATCATTTTATTCACCATCGATCTTACACATGGCAAGATGCAACCTGTAAACAAACAAAGCAACGCCAATAATGTAAGAATGGGAGTCAAAAACTTTAAGAACATATTCCACCATGGTCCAGATGTCAACCAGGCTATCCAGTCTTGTGACGCGTCTCCTCCTGATGTGTGGTCCGCCACATATTTCTGCAGAGCAGTTAAGTTCTACAGTGCTTCACAGATGTCTCCTCCAGTCGTATATCCATCCGGAATAAACGTACAACATGTCTCTCCAATCAGCTTACACACTCCTCCTTGTGATGCTGTTATCAAGTCTAGGGTCAGGCTGTTCTGCAGTACCATCGTTCTGATGGCCTGTTGCTCCTCCGCTAAGGCTGTTCCCAGAGTCTTAGTGAGATTAATGTGTCGCAGTAAGGCATATCGGTTGATCTCCACATGATCCCGCACTCCGATGTTTGGGATCAAACTTTGGAAGAATTTAGCTCCTCCACTCCAAATGTGGAATTCTCGTGGCACTCCAGTGTCTACTGTCACTCCAAAAGAGTTAGGTGAGGCTATATTCACCTCACGCTTCTTTCGGTTGCTAGGGTGATGTTCAACTCTGTCCATGAAGAAGACATGATCCGATAACTTCACCACGGCACACAATCCTCCCCATCCCTCAGGGAGTGATAGATAGGCTTTATGTCCACACAGGAAACACCAATCAGCCAAAACTCTTGTTCCTTTACTGCTTGGCACCGTCCTTGCACAGCCTGTCCACTTCTGACCTTTTGCTTTTACTGGTATTCTGTAAGCCAGGTTGAACTTGCATTCAGTCCTCCTTGCTGTCAAGTTCTCAGCGCACTTCACACTAGTCAAGCATTTCATGCACCTGCTCTCATTCTCTGGAGGGCAGTAGGTGTATATGTATCCACATAAGCGAAGCGGCAACTCCCCCACTGACAGTGATCCATTGTTCATCACACACAACGGCAATTGGGCTGTATTCAGCTTGTTCAGCAATATTATGTCTGGCAGTGGGTCTGACACTTGAGGCCAGGCCAATAAGTCAGTTTGCCCAGAACAATTCACGTGTAGAAGTGGCGACTTACTCCAGGTGATGTTCAGAGGTGTACTGTAATTGGCCTGGGAGCAGAGGACTCTGTCGCCAGGAAGAGTTGCTAAGCCCAACAGACACCAACTCCTGTCCTCTGGTATGCTGTACGGCCACAGTCCAGATGTATATGCGGATAACGGCATATGAGCACACACATAGCAGTCCGTCCTATTGTTCAAGTGAGCAGTTGTATTCATAAACTGCCACCAAAAGTTTGTAGAATAGCCATGAGGGTATTGGTGTGGTTTCCTTGGACATACAGGGTCTCCACGGCTGACCATGATGACATCAAAGCCATTACACCCAGCAGGGTAGACAACACTTTACCAGCCATTTTGATGAGTACCTGTGGCTCAGTTGGTTTCTTCACCAGATTGAGACGAGGGGCCCTAGAGGCTTTCCCCCCCCTTTGTACCCGGTCTTCCTGCCACTTACTCCGAGCTGGCCTGGATGTGTGTCACCTTTTTGCAGTGGCTTTGGTGTATCCAGGTGGGTCGTTCTGCAATCTTCACAGCTGTTGGTGTTGTCAGCAGAGCCTGGTATGGTCCGTCCCACCGTGGCTTCGACCAGCACTTCCTCTTTATGACCTTTATCAGTACCCAGTCCCCTGGCTTCAGACGTTCTTCCTGTACAGAAACAGAATCATCTGGCAGATTATTTGCACTCATGACTTCTTTGCTTTTCAGCATTTTAATCATCCAGTCTGCTAGTGTGTTTTCTTCTTCTGCTTTATCATTATCATTACAGAACACTGGAACTCTAAATGGCCTGCCATATATTATTTCAAAAGGCGTTAGGCCATTATCAGTTGGCGTGATTCTCATATACATTTTCACTAGCTCAATGCAGTCTACCCATGTTCTGCCTGTTTCCTCCATTGTTTTCCTGAGTCTCAGCTTTACTGTGCCATTAGTCCTTTCAACCAGCCCTGCACTTTGTGGGTGGTATGAGCAGTGGTTTTTCAGCATTATCCCCAGATGTTGTGACATTTTCTCAATTACTTCATTCACAAAATGAGGACCATTGTCACTATAAATAGTCTGGGGGATCCCATGCTCTGGGATCACAGTTTTGCATATCACTTTAGCCACTGAAATAGCATCTGCTTTCTTAGTGGGGACAACTTCTACCCACTTTGAGAACGGGCACACAATTACCAGGCAGTACCTGTAGGTGTTACAGTTAGACAACTCAATGAAATCCATATGGATTACTTCAAATGGGTAGCTGGGTCTGGGAAACCTTCCTCTTTTTGGTCTGAGGTTCCCCTGAGCATTATGTTTACAACATATTAAACATGCTTTACAAAAATGTTTTGAATAAGCATTGAATCCCAGTGTGAAAAACTGCCGTTCGACTGCTGCTATCATTCCAGCTGTCGAGATGTGGCAGAGCCCATGGCTCAAAATTGCAGCAGTCCTATATAAGTTTTTAGGCAATATAGGTTTATCACAAAGATAGTAGACATCACCTCGCAGGCTTGCTCCTTTAGTGAGCCACAGCTGCTTCTCAGCTGGAGGTGAGTGCGACTGCATGTCTGCTAACACATCATGTGTGATGGGCATAGTTTGCTCCTGAGACGCCAGAATATGAACCCCATGTGTTCCAAGGGCCGCTTCCTTTGCAATTTTATCTGCAAAGGCGTTTCCTAGTACAATGGGGTCAGTGCCACATGTGTGTGCTGCACATTTGCAAACTGCAACTTTACTAGGCAGTAAGACTGCTTTCAACAAGTCCTGTAAAAGTGTCGCATGCTCCACCGGTTTCCCTGTTGATGTTGTCATGCCTCGTCTTGACCACTGAGCGGCAAAGAAATGAAGTGTAGCATATGCATACTGACTGTCTGTATATATAGTCACTGCCTGCCCTGCAGCTGCTTTGCAGGCTTCCGTCAGAGCCACTATCTCAGCTGCTTGGGCAGACATGGAATGTGATAACTGTCCAGCACGGATGACCTGCACATCATCCACAACAGCAAAGCCCGTTTTAGTCTTTCCCTCTGCTGTTTTAAAACTGGAACCATCAACAAACCAAACCTTGCCCTCAGTGAGTGGTATGTCCGTTAAATCACTTCTAGGTTTACACTGTGTTTCCACATGCTCACTACACACATGTGGTGTACCCTCCTCCTCTGTGGGTAACAATGTAGAGGGATTCAAAGTTGTACACCGCTTAATAGTTATGTGTGGCTGGGAGAGCAACAGTGACATGAGAGATAAGTGTCTTGCAGGTGACAAGAATGTCATTTTAGTCTGCAGCAATAAAACATCAACCTCATGTGGAACTAGCAGGGTCAAAGGGTGAAACAAAACAATTTCACCAGAACATTTTACAGCTTCAGCGGCTGCACACACAGATCGCACACAGTGAGGTAAGGCACAAGCCACAGGATCCAGCCTCTTAGAATAATAAGCTACTGGCTTCATGCCACCTCCACATTTTTGTGCTAACATGGATGTCATAAAATGTCCTTTACAATCAACAGTTTGAACAAAAGGCTTATTATAATCTGGAAGTCCTAGAACCGATGCTCCTGTCAGCATCTGTTTCAGCATGCACAGAGCTTGCTCCCCCTCAGGGGTCCAACTTAAACTTTCTGACATAGCCAGAGGTTTACTGTACATCATATCTAATAATGGCTGCGCAATTTCAGAGTAATGGGGAATCCACGATCGACAGAAATTTAGCAACCCTAGGAATTGCATCATGTGTTTCTTTGTCACTGGCCTAGGTGCTGCCAAGATAGCTGTTTTCCTCTCTGGGTGTATGCTCTTCCCTGCTGCACTAAGCAGATGTCCTAAAAATTTCACTTCTGTCTTTACCCACTGTAGCTTGGAAAGTGAGGCCTTGTTACCTGTCTCAGCTAAGTGAGTCAGCAATGCCAATGATATGTCTTTGCAGTTCTTCTCTGAATTGGATGCAATTAAAATGTCATCGACATATACCAACATCTGTGAATGTGATGGAATCACAAAATCAGACAGACAATTTGTAATATTCTGTGTGAAAATTGTAGGACTATCACAAAAACCTTGCGGCAATCTGGTGTATGTGTATTTTTTGCCTTGATATGTGAAACCAAACCAGCCTTGTGAATTCTCATGTACTGGTATGGAAAAGAAAGCATTACTTAAATCTACCACGGTGAAGTGTGTCATGTCTGGCTTAAGCTGATTTAACAAGGTGTGGGGGTCGGGGACGCATGGAGCTATACTCTCCACTGCCTGATTTACAGCTCTTAAATCTTGAATCATGCGCCACGACTGTGAATCAGCCTTTCTAACTGGGAAGATGGGTGTGTTACATACTGCTTGTGGAGCTTCAACCAGTATCCCTGCTTTAATCATATCCTCTATTACTGGTTTAATGCCTTCCACTGCATCAGGCTTCAAGGGATATTGTTTCACTCTTGGCCTAAAAGACGTTTTGGGCTTTATTACTACTGGACTCGCTGTTGTTATTAACCCCACATCAGTCTTCCCAGTAGACCAGAGCTTCTCTGGGACCTGTTTAAGCTCCGGGTGATCTTTGACATCTACAACATATCATTCTGCTGTGTCATTCTCACTCCCCTTTAAATGTGTTTGTGGTGTAGTATGTGTCACCCATCCCAGCTTTTTACGAAAGATGCTGTGCTGCACATCTGTCTCCCAACCCCCTCCAGCTTGCTGCCACATTCCAACACTCTCCCCCTGTCTCACCAAAGATGCTAAGTCTGTCCACTCAGCCGTGCCACTCTTTGTCAGTGAAATGTGTGGTGTTTGCCCTGTAAAAAGTTGTTGTACAGCTTCAGAAAGGATCACACTACATCCAGCCATGTTTTCACCATCAGTATATATTGCTTTTATGGTGATTCTCTGTGGCCCTAATTTCAGCACTTTATCTGTGTAGGCCGCATCAGGCCCAGGCATGGTCTTAAATCTCAGTGTGACATGCAAATCTTCTGGTGGCTGTATGTTATGGCTAGTTGTCAACATTTCCTCAGCTGCAGCTAACAGTTTACAGTTTATTTGATCAGGTCTGGAGGCCGACAGGTCGAGTGTCCAGTAATAATGCAAATCCCCACTGTCCTGATGAACCATTGTCTCAGCAGTTTCACCTTTTCCTGCAGCTATCATCCCAATGGATGTCGGAATTATTGAAATTCCAAGTTTCATCATCATATCTCTTCCCAAGAGGTTCACCGGACAAGTTGGGCACATTACAACTGAACCCTGAGCTGCCTCTCCTGTGGTAGGATCTCTAATCCACACTGGTTTAGAGATTCTATGCTGATTAAACTGACCATTTGCAGACTTCACATAAATTGTGCCATTTGAAGGATCGACTCCTGACACATGATCTTTTAAAACAGTTTTATCTGCCCCTGAATCACACAGAAATTGAACATTTTTGCCTTGCACAGTTAACGTGCGAACTGGTTTTACTTCTTTACTGTATAGTTCAGTTCCATGAAACATGGAACTGAACTATAGGCCTTCCCTCCCCATCTCCAGCTGCCTCCCTCTTCCCGCTCCTCCACAACCACCCACACATGCAGGGCCTTGGAGTGGGGGTATGTCACCAGGGTGTAGAGGAGGCTACCCCCCCCTCTGTCCCCTTCTGGCTGCCTCTGCCTCAATTTTATCCCACAACTTAGACATTCACATTATTCACACTCTCATTACACATACATATAGGATCTTGGGGGTGGGCACAATCACGGAGTCCAAATTACCATCAGGGTGTATACCTCACCCCTGACGTCGTTGCCCACTTAGTCATTGAGGGCTAGCAGGAGGGACTATGCGCTTACCTGCTGCTCCTTGGCAGGTAGCTCCATGCCCTCCTGGGTTTTAATTGCACCTTAGAACACATATGCATCAACACTACAATGAGCGGGTGGAGGGAGGTTTGGAGTCTTCTCCCACCCCCATTCTCTGCGGTCTGCTGGAGCGGGAGGGCTAGTAGGAGGAGTTGGCCGTCCGACTGCGGTCTGGGGTGTGGGGCCTCCCTGCTGCTGCGGAGTCGGGGTGGTCTGCCTCTCCCCACCGCAGGGAAAAGGGTAACACCACCTGGGTCTGGGTGCAATTCCCCCCTCCAGGGGCAAGGGTACCTAGACCCGGTTTGTAGAGTACGCTTGGGGAGTGTGATTGTGTGTACAGCGTCTCTTTATGTCTGTCTCCACGTTGGTTGAGTGTGGAGTGAGTGCATATGAGAGCATGAGGGTGGGAATGGATGTTTGTGTCTGTGTGTGCCTGTATGTCTGTGTCTATATGTCAGGTTGGGTATCAGACGCCACCTCTCTGGGGACACCTCAGGCCCTCCAAGGTTTGGAGGCCTATCTCCACCCACCACCACTTCCCCTGCCGGTGGCAGACTCCCTCAGGTGTCGGTGTGTTGGTGGTTCTTTGTGTCTGGGGGTGGGCGTCCGGGTACACACCGGCTCACTCCTTGGCGGCCGCTTGTCGGGGCCTGGGGCCTGGGTCTCGCTCGGGCCACTTCGGAGGTGGGGTGCCCCCGGCCTCTCGGCCTGGGGCTCGGTCACTCAGGCACAGCTGGCTGCCGGCGGAGCTCACGGGCGCGTCACTGCAACTCCCCCTGGCTTCTGCTCCGCGGCTGCTGAGTGAACCCTCATCTGGGACTCTCCTCAGCTCTTACTGGAACAGTGGCGCGGCTGCCCCTCTGTTGGTCTTCCATGGTCTCTTGTGTTCTGGGGGCCTCTGGATGTCTGGAGTTTTGATCTCCTCCATACCCGCTTCACACCCTGGAGGACGGGGCTGTGGCCCCCCCACACTCCCTAGCAGATCATTACATGGAGAAACCTTTGGAATGCAAGCATGCTGATCCACACAGGTATGCACACATGGGTATTCACAGACGCGGACTAAAGCTTTCTTGGCTGCTGCCTCAAAGCACACTGTGCGCTGTCTATCTTGCGTGCTGCACAATATCGTTTATTATTTAGTAACTATTGATATCTATGACTAGCTAGTTTATTGTGATGGTGCTTTGTTTTCTCTATTATTATGTTGCTCTTTGTTGTTTGCTGTCTCCTCTGTTTGTTTTTTTTGTTTGTTTTTTTTTTCTCCATACAGGTGACCCAGGAGTTTTTTTTTTTGTTTTTTTTTTTTTGTTTTTTTCTCTCTCTTCCCCCCCCTTCTCACCGTCTCTTCTCCCCATTGGTTTTCTTTCTTTCTCTCCCCCTCTTTCTCTCATTCATTCCCCCTGTCCTATTTATTAAAAAAAAAAAAAAAAAAAATGACAAAGGATGAACTGAAGCTGTGCCATCACGTAATGTCGCATACTGCTGTTTCTGATGTCATTTAAAAAAAAAAAAAAAAAAATATATATATATATATATAATTGCTTATTATTATCACAGTAGCGAACTTCTCAACGCCTCACAAAATGGCGGAGACTGCACAACCACACGGTTATAGAGTCGGGCTCTTTAAACTTACTTGGTGTTGCTTATTGCGAGTAGCATCAGTCCCGAATCCCGTCACTCGTCATCCATCGAGGAGAAAAAACAGACGGCTAATCCACCGGCCCGATGACGAATTCTCACGCCTCGGGACTTTGCTGCAGGACCTCTATAAGTCCTGGCTGACGTCAGTCTGTCGGCGTGTCGCTTTTCCCCTCGGTGAATGTCGACTCCAGGGATCCGGCTCTCGAAGGACCAATTAATGATAGGTCTGTAGCATAAACCTATTCGCTGGAACGTTAAGGACAATCTGCTACGCAGCAAAAAGCAAGACTCAAGGCACCAAAGTTCTCTGGTTTACTCATGCATGAGGGAGACCTGGCTGGAGCCAAGCGTCGTTCCACCACTTGACCTCTGTCAGACTCTCAGCCAGGCTCCCCATAGCACTCCTTTTATTGTGGTTACATGAATATGCATAGGGTCATTAACATATAGCATCTTACATAGGTATACATGTAAACAAAGAATACTGTGTGTGTGTGTGTGTGTGTGTGTGTGTGTGTGTGTGTGTGTGTGTGTGTGTGTGTGTGTGTGTGTGTGTGTGGTACTGCTGATCAAAGGGTCATATAACATGAAGGCAAACATCCTTGGTCAGGAAGATGGTAGACCCCCCCCCCCACCGGTGAAGAAGTCCAGCAGTTCATCTAAACAGAAAAGCACTTAGACTAGAACAGACGTAGCTACGTTAATCCTACCATAAAACAATGAAGACAAGGTACGACCTCTCCCCATGCTCCCAGGATGTGGGGGTGAACGCCAGAACACCCTGGAATGTTACAGACCTCCTAGGATGAGACATTCTTTCAATATGCCACCAACTATATACTTCTAAACACTAATGATTACATGCAGTATTCTACCATATGCAAACTTATATCATTAAAAGACTATACTGACTACTAAGTACAATTTTCCATTGACACAGACACAACAATGAATAATCCACAGCTGACTCTCTTTAGCAGGTCAAAGGTCACGGCACACAGCAGACAGTGGGAAATATTATAATTCTGATCATTTATCAGCACATATCCATATGTATAAAAACAAAGCTGACACTGTGAGACTTGATCAGAGGTGTGATTGTTAGATTTGTATTGTTGATTGTCATTCATGCTTAGAAATCTACTTACTAATCTACTTACAAATGTCACGGTTCTGGGTCCGTTGGACCCAGTATTTTGAGTTTATTATGTTTTGGTTCACTTTTGCATCATGGATTATTCTTTGTTTCTCTGGTACTTTGTGTTTCAGTTATCTTGGTGTTTTGGATTGTTTCTCATTCTCTTGTTGTGATGTTTATTATTATTATTATTAGAGTTTCATGTTTCTATTATCCATGTTTTAGGAATGGTGGTTTCATGTATAGTTCAGTTCCATGTTTCATTTTCTGTCTCTGTGTTGAGTCCATGTCTCTGAGTTGTGATTCATGTTTCCTGTTTTATTGTGAAAGTCTTTGTCTTATGTTAGTGTGTGCAGCTTTGTTCCCCATGTCTCGTTAGCCCTGATCTCTCCCAGCTGTGTCTCCCTTCTGTGGCCCATTTCCTCATTACTACCCTGTGTATTTAAGCCCTGTGTTTTCCCATGCCCAGTGTCGCGTTGTACCCTCAGATTATGCCTGTGTGTTTTTGGTTTCAGTGTTCAGTCCTCACTTCATGTTTTGTTTTCTGGCCAGCAATAAAGCTGAGGTTTTTGAGTTGCATTCCATTTTCCGAGTCCTGCATTTGGATCCTCCTCTCCGCCTCCCCGCACACAGAGCCCTGACAACAAATCTACTCATATATGCTTAGAGTTGTATAATCAATGTCATGTTGGTAGAGGTTTGATCCTTAATAGGCTGTGGAGACTCTGTGTGCCTCCCAGAGCACTCTGGCAGGCACACACAACTTAAGGTTAGGAGAGAGGTTATAACTGCTCTTACTGATTTATGGTATAGGAGGACACCTACTCTGTATCTGGTTAAGTATAGGGCTTTGGAGTTGATGTCACACTGCAATGCATTGTTGGAGCGCGGCGCCATTTTTGGGGTCTATGAATCAAAACAAACACACTGCGTTGGAACGACGACAACAAAGATGCTTAAAAGCAGCTGAAAAGAAAACGGACTGTATAGAGACCGATTGCGTCCAGAGGCGAAGCGGCGGTACTTGCAGAAAATAGCGTGCATTGGAAATGTGGACCCGGATGAAATACGGCCGTGGAGTAGAAACCCTGAAGACTAACCGCTATTGACGTAGCCTGACATATTTTCGTATCTTGTCTGTGGAGTCAGCGCGTACAAGTCATCATTCAAACAAAGGTAAGTCAGCTCGAGTACTGCGTGTGAAATGCGTTTGATTTCCCTGCAAACATTCACATTAGTGCAGCATAAATTCATTCATGAGGGGAAATTACAGTGAGAACATGTGGAGGCTGTTAGAGGGATAACATAATGAGTTCAGTGCATTGATGTGACATTGTCCTGAAGGATTTAGTTATTCTTTATGGTTAAAGAAATTGCAATGATTTATTCATATTTCTTATTGACAGGGGATGTCTAAGAATCACCCCACAATTCTTCAGCTGAGACACCTGAGTTAGAAAACACAAACACTACAGTTGTCTTTACTCGCGAGGACAGTCACGGAGCACTCGTACTCGCAGGAGACACTCACGGACTCACGCTCTGTCACTGTCTGTGTTCTTTATTTATACAAGCTTGTGTGTGTACAAAGGTAACAAAGTTATTCCGGGAACTCAGAGCTGAGGTTCCTCTTTTCTAAGTCCGTATGTTCTTAGAAAAGAGGAAGCTGTTAGATGCTAAATAAGTTTATCACACAAGAGTTCATGTAAAAAGTCACGTAGACATGTGGATTGCTTAGTGATCAATAAAAAACACATTTCATTTAGCTGATCACACTATGTACAATTTTCTTTTGACACTTATAAATAGTACTAATTATACATCTTGCTTCCATGTTTGTATCCTGTGTTACTAAAAATTTTTATTTTAGTTTTATACATTGATTAATGACCTACAGAATCTCTTTATCATATTAAGTGATTCATAATTGTCACTTTATGCTTTCTCCATCTTGAAAGTGATGACATCCTTGCATTACATGCTTTAGGTTCATTTTCTGCAGGCAGGTTTCTGACAGAGAACAGGCAGATTTACACTATAACATGCAGCGTTCTATAGATGGACACATAAAGAAATGAAAAATGACATGTATGTGCTAACTTTCTAAACACTTTGTTACATTTATGATAAAGTAATTAAAACACATTTACGTCGGCCTTGGCTCATAGTCCTTGTCTTTAAATGAACTTTGTCTGTGTGTGTTTCAGGTCCTGCACTCTAAGACTGAATGAACCAGCATTGCAGCCATGGGTCACTGTGAGCATCACAGGGAAGGTTGAAGCCGCCCACTGCACCTGTATGGCCGGAGTCGCAGAGACCTGCAGCCATGTCGCTGCTCTTCTGTTTAAAGTAGAAGCAACAGTGTTGATCTATGGCACAAGGACTGTTACAGATGAACCTGCATACTGGGTGTTGCCTGGTAATATGACCAAGATACAGCCAGAGGTTGGCCATAAGATAGACTTCTCCTCCTCAGCTGCCCAAAAAAAGGCTCTTGATCAAAACATAAACAGACCATCCGTATTGACAGGTAAAAGGAGCCGTCCTCAAAACAGAAAAATCCCACCTGCTACTGTGGAGGAGTTGTCACTGCTATTGGATACTTTGCTGGAACACAGTGAAGCTGTGGGTTGTGGGAATGACCCATAATGTTTTATCTAGGGGTCTAGATTTATGCCTGTAGTGCACTGCTGTGTAAATAATTTGCATTTACTGAATATCTACTGACTGAGTCCCACTGTTCAAATGTTGAATAAAGAAACAAACTAATTTTTGCCTCTTTTTTTTATTTTATTAAAACCACCTTATAGAACATCACATCAGTTCCAATGTAGAATCCATGTCATTTATAGTTTACAAATGACAAAATGTTTACACAAAATCATGAGTGTTTACATGATATCACCCACTACTAACATTACTTTATTTACTGTATCTTTTGAAAAAAAGAAATACCGCTATTTATACAGCAAAAGACTTAAGAATATTTAACAGGAGCAGGTTTCAGTTTTCCCTGGTTTTACTACCACACTGTTCACCAAAACGCAGCAAACCTTCACCATCTTATCCAGAAGGGTCACCTCTTCACCCTCACATGGAAGTAGTAATCTGATTGGCATGGTGGTATGTTTGAAGCAGGTCCCTTGTGTAGCGCTGGAACCCAGTCACGATGTTTCATCAATTTCATAGGCTGGTTTGCTGCAATAATGCCAAATAATTAGCAACTCTATAAATAGAAGGTAGTTCTGCAAAATCACTCAGTAGGATGTTTGTTCTAATTTGCTATGAGCTCAGAGCGCATCGAAAATCAAACTAATAGGCTATAAAGAGAGATATGAACATATTTAGAACTTACCGGAATGAAAATGTCTGGAGCACCAACAGATATTTGGAGATGGAAGAGAACTGCACGTCAGCTCGTCTCACAGCTGCTATCCAGGCTGTACGCCTTCGTTTGGTAACATCGACACACGAGCTGCCTCATGTTGCTTCCAGGTTGGGAACGAATGAAAAGATAAACCCTTTTCAAGCTTATTCTCTTGCCGGTCATGTGATCAAACATTGCAGCCGACCACACAGCAAATACGAACCGTGGCTGTTGTGTGTGCCTTCGCTCCCGTTTCGCTTGCGCTTTGTTTTGACCCCGAAAATCACGGATCGGGCCAAAATCCTTTCCACGCCCACCCCCATGACATCACGCTCCAAAGCCCTATAAGAGCCTTTTGTTTAGATGGACCGCTAGACTCCTGGAACCAGCTTTGGGGAGTCTTCACAGGTTCACACTCTGACCCCACACACACACACATATACTTACACAACACACAGCCAAGGTACTCTTTGTGTGTATGTATATGTCATATGTTAATGAACCTATGCGTATTCATGTGACCTCAATGAAAGATTAGTGTTACGAGGGAGCGGACAAGAACAACTGGAGTCAAGCGAAGGAACGGCGTTTGTCCGGTTGGTCTCCCTCGTATACAAAAATCATAAAGAACTCAATGCTTTTTGCTGTGTAGTTGAATTGTCTTGAACGTTCCAGCGAATAGGTTTGAGCTACGAACCTATCAGTGATCATCACATCAGAGGCCTTTGTGTCAAAGTCACTGAGGATCAAACAGAAACACATGAAGCAGATTTTCCTGTTCTGGCTTTTTATAGCAGATAACCTTCAAAATATTCTGCAGTCCATCAAAAACTGAAGCAAACCATGAATCAACATGTGAACATGAGCTGATGCTGCTGAAGGGAAGCAAAGTTACAGAGGTTTGATGACAGACACAGCTGAGAGTTTGTAATCTGTCATCATTTTAAAAGGTTTAAATTTCTTCAGTAATGAACAGCAGAAATGAGGCTTTGTTTCGGAGGCCAACAGCAGTGAACACAACAGCAGACTGGTGCTTAATAAGCAGTGAATAATGCAGGAAACAGATTTTTGAAGGTAAACTGTTCTTGAAGTACACTGAGAGAGAGAGAGAGAGCTGTGCAGGAAGTAAAGGTCAAAGTCCGAGAGAATTCATGATGATGTTCATCAAACGTAAAGCGTAGTTTGGATCTTCTTCTGCTGCTGGTTCAGTCAGTTTTGGTTGGAGACAGATGAAACCTGCAGCTTCAGGATCTGTGAGCTGTCCACTTTCAGCCCTGACGACGTGTCCGTGTACGTGCCGTCGAGTGAACGATCCACGCTCTGTGTTTCCATCTTTGTGTGTTTAGCTGCTCTCATTTACTTTTTTATCTGTTTGGTTGTTATTGAAATACTTTTGGGAGCTTTAACCTGAGATTCTGGCAAAATACATTTATATTAAAAATCGATTCAGGATTGAATGAATCAACATCGCTTTATTCAAATTAAAACCATTTAAATAGGAAAATCCATTTTTTTACACCCGCCTCTAATGCTGGGTAATGTCAGCTGGTCCATGTGCAGCTGGCTGTGAGGCTCAGGGAGCGTCTACAAAGTGCAACACTGAAAGAACATCATCCATAAATATTGAGTAATAACTGGACTCTCATACAGCGAGACTCAAATGCCTTTAAACATCAGCTTATCCTGCTGATCCAAGTCCAACACTGAGTTTGTAAAAACATGTTTGTCAATCATTTTGTTTGGTTTCTGAGGAAAATGATTCAATAACTTGCTGCTAATACACAACATTTCATCATATTTCCTCATAACCCTCTTTTGTCTGACCGTTTGATCCCATTTGAATTTGCAATAAAGGATCCACAGAGTTTGGTGACAATAATGACAGTAGATGTTTGTGTGAAAGTGCTGGAAGCAAATGAGTGTGTGATGTTCTTTCAGTGTTGCACTTTGTAGACGCTCCCTGAGCACTGGTCTCACAGCCAGCTGCACATAGAGACCAGTGTTGTTAGTCCAGGTCAGAAGATGACTTGTTGGAATGAAAATGAGCTTGTAGTTTGTCTGCTTTAATAATGTGACTGGAAAAAGGTGTTGGACTTCAAATACGTCCATTCCTTTCACACTTCACCTTTAAAAGTGAAGCCTGGTTCCTGGAAGGAAAAACACGACTTTTTCAAGTCTTTGTCCTGTTTTTATGAGAAATGTACGAGGCTCCGGGAGCGTCTACAAAGTGCAACACTGAAAGAACATCAGATAAGATAAGATAAGATAAGATAGAACTTTATTAATCCCTCGGGTGGGTTCCTCTGGGAAATTCGATTTCCAAAAAAGCACAGCACCGACAGAAGTTACAGAGTTACAGAATATTATATATATATATATACACACACACACACACACACATATATATATAAATACAGAGACAATATAAATAAAATATACGAAGGGGATAAATAGAATAAATAGGAATAAAAAATAAAAATACAAGTGAATTGCACATTTCAAGTATTGAGGTCTATTGCACTGTTGACTATTTACAAAAGTATTGCACAAAAGGTATTGTACAGTGAGGTGAAGAGGCACTACAGCTTAGTTGTTCCCCCCTCCTTTGTCCTCCTGTTTCCCCCCCTCTCCCCTCCAGAGAGGAGTTAAACAGTTTGATGGCGTGTGGGACAAAGGAGTTTTTCAGTCTGTTAGTTCTTGTCTTTGGGAGAAGCAACCTGTCACTGAACAGACTCTTCTGGTTGTTAATGGCCGTGTGCAGAGGATGCCTGGCATTGCCCATAATGTCCATCAGTTTCTTTAATGTCCTTTTCTCTGCCACTGTCACCAGAGTGTCCAGCTTCATGCCGACCACAGAGCTAGCCTTCCTGATCAGTTTCTCCAGCCTGGATGAGTCCTTCTTTGCTGTGCTGCTCCCCCAGCACACCACAGCATAGAAAAGTACTCCAGCAACCACCGACTGGTAAAACATCCTCAGGAGCTTCCTGCAGATGTTAAAAGACCTCAGCCTCCTGAGGAAGTACAGTCGGCTTTGTGCTTTTTTATACAGGTGCTCTGTGTTGCATGACCAGTCCAGTTTATTGTCCACCCACAGCCCGAGGTACTTGTACTTGTTGACCACCTCCTCCCCCTCTATCTGAACCAGCAGTGGACCTGCTCTAGACCTCCCGAAGTCCACAACCAGTTCCTTAGTCTTTGAGGTGTTGAGTTGCAGGTGGTTTGTGTGACTCCATGCGACAAAGTTCCTCACCAGACTTCTGTACTCCTCTTCCTGATCATCCCAGATACACCCCATGATGGCTGTGTCGTCTGCAAACTTCTGAATGTGGCATAATTCAGAGTTGTAGCAGAAGTCAGAGGTGTACAGGGTGAAGAGAAGAGGGGACAGCACAGTTCCCTGTGGTGCTCCTGTGCTGCTGACCACTGTGTCAGACGTGATGTCCTTCAGCCTGACGTACTGTGGTCTGTCAGTGAGGTAGTCGGAGATCCAAGCGACCAGGCAGGGGTCCACCTCCATCCTGTTCAGTTTTTCCTGAAGCATACAGGGCCGGATGGTATTAAAGGCACTGGAAAAGTCAAGAAACAGGATCCTGACCGTGCCTTTTCCCCCCCCATCCAGGTGTGAGTGGGCTCTGTGTAGGAGGTACAGGATGGCATCCTCCACTCCGACACCCGCCTTGTATGCAAACTGTAGTGGGTCCTGGGCATGTTGTACCTGTGGTCGGAGGAGGTTGAGGAAGAGCCGCTCTAGAGTCTTCATAAGATGTGACGTCAGTGCCACCGGTCGGAAGTCATTCAGCTCATTGGGCCGGTTCTTTTTGGGGACCGGGATGATGCAGGATGTCTTCCATAGGGCGGGCACTCTCCCCAGTCGCAGATTGAGGTTGAAGACTCGTTGTAGCGGCTCCCCAAGTTCAGCAGCACACGCCTTTACCGTCCTAGGACACACCTTGTCTGGGCCTGCTGCCTTTCTGGGGCGAAGCTTCCTCAGTTGTCTCCTGACCTGATCCACTGTGACACTGGGAGATGTTTGGGAGGAGGGGAGGGGGGGAGATGTCTTGCTGCTGAGAGAGGGATTGGAGGAGGGGGGTGTCATGGTGTCAGGAAGGGGGGGAAGCGAGGGAGGTAGGAGAGTGGGGATTGGACTCTGTAGTGAGGGTGAGGGTGGGGGGGTTGTGGGCTGGTCAAACCTGTTGAAGAAGTTGTTGAGTTCGTTTGCCTTCTCCACAGTCCCCCCCACTGTGCTTTTCTTGGTGTTGTGGCCTGTGATGGTTTTCACACCATTCCAGACCTCCCTCATATTGTTCCTCTCCAACTTCTGTTCCACCTTCCTCCTGTAGGTGTCCTTTGCTTCCCTCAGGCAGCGTTTCACCTCCCGCAGTGCTGCTTTCATCTCCTCCTTCACTTTGCTCCTGAAGATGAAAGCAGCACAGCGGGAGGTGAAACGCTGCCTGAGGGAAGCAAAGGACACCTACAGGAGGAAGGTGGAATATCATCCATGCCTTTAAACATCAGCTTATCCTGCTGATCCAAGTCCAACACTGAGTTTGTAAAAACATGTTTGTCAATCATTTTGTTTGGTTTCTGAGGAAAATGATTCAATAACTTGCTGCTAATACACAACATTTCATCATATTTCCTCATAACCCTCTTTGGTCTGACCATTTGAATCCCATTTGAATTTGCCATAAAGGATCCACAGAGTTTGGTGACAATATTGACAGTAGATGCCTGTGTGAAAGTGCTGGAAGCCAATTAGTGTGTGATGTTCTTTCAGTGTTGCACTTTGTAGACGCTCCCTGAGCACTGGTCTCACAGCCAGCTGCACATAGAGACCAGTGTTGTTAGTCCAGGTCAGAAGATGACTTGTTGGAATGAAAATGAGCTTGTAGTTTGTCTGCTTTAATAATGTGACTGGAAAAAGGTGTTGGACTTCAAATATGTCCATTTCTTTCACACTTCACCTTTAAAAGTGAAGCCTTGTGGTTCCTGGAAGGAAAAACACGACTTTTTCAAGTCTTTGTCCTGTTTTTATGATAAATGTACGACTTTAATGTGAAACATTCAGTTTTTTCTCTTGTTGTGTTTGTTTGAAGCTGCTTCCTGTTGGCTTCAGCTGTTTGGAGTTTCCATTTTCTAAACTTCTACATTCTGAACCTTCTTCAGCTCTGAACAGTTGATCAAACACTGAATGATTTCAACCTCACACTTTGTCTAATAAACTTACATCTTTCATTCTTTACACAGATTGAGTTTCTGTGGTTTGTCAAAGATCAGCTGTGATTATCTGGCAGCAGCACTGAAGTCCAACCCCTCCCATCTGAGAGAGCTGGACCTGAGTGAGAACAACAACCTCAAGGATTCAGGAGTGAAGCATCTGTGCGGTTTTCTGGAGAGTCCAGGATGTGGACTTGAAACTCTGAGGTCAGTCAGCATGTTTTAGTTGAGCTGAGATGAATATGATGTGAAAGTTGTGCTGACACTAAACTGCAGACATCAGGCTGATATTATACTGATCCACACTGAGGATCTTCATGGTAAAGTCTGTTTTCTTCTTCTCTGGTTTAGTCCATTGACTGCAGCAGAACAATGTTCACATTTCAAACAGTGATACTCAACGTATGGCCCGCGGCCCACATCCAGCCTGCCCACCTTTCCTGATTCAGAGAGAGGGGACCCTGATTAACTGTGTAGTGTTCTTCCTCACAGTTCTAAGTATCAGACACAACAATGAATAATCCACAGATGACTGTCTTTAGCAGGTCAAAGGTCACGGCACACAGCAGACAGTGGGAAATATTATAATTCTGATCATTTATCAGCACATATCCATATGTATAAAAACAAAGCTGACACTGTGAGACTTGATCAGAGGTGTGATCATCACAGCAGAGGCCTTTGTGTCAAAGTCACTGAGGATCAAACAGAAACACATGAAGCAGATTTTCCTCTTCTGGCTTTTTATAGCAGATAACCTTCAAAATATTCTGCAGTCCATCAAAGACTGAAGCAAACCATGAATCAACATGTGAACATGAGCTGATGCTGCTGAAGTGAAGCAAAGTTATAGAGGTTTGATTACAGACACAGCTGAGAGTTTGTAATCTGTCATCATTTTAAAAGGTTTACATTTCTTCAGTATTGAACAGCAGAAATGAGGCTTTGTTTTGGGAGCCCGACAGCAGTGAACACAACAGCAGACTGGTGCGTATTAAGCAGTGAATAATGCAGGAAACAGATTTTTGAAGGTAAACTGTTCTTGAAGTACACTGAGAGAGAGAGAGCTGTGCATGAAGTAAACGTCAAAGTCAGAGAGAATTCATGACGATGTTCATCAAACGTAAAGCGTAGTTTGGATCTTCTTTTGCTGCTGGTTCAGTCAGTTTTGGTTGGAGACAGATGAAACCTGCAGCTTCAGGATCTGTGAGCTGTTATATCACTACACAATCAATTATACACCTCCAAGCATATATGGTTAAATATTTCTTAATACAAATGACAATAAAATCGAAACCCATCAAAAACCATCAATCAACATGTGAACATGAGCTGATGCTGCTGAAGTGAAGCAAAGTTACAGAGGTTTGATTACAGACACAGCTGAGAGTTTGTAATCTGTCAGCCCCGACGGCGTGTCCGTGTACGTGCCGTCGAGTGAACGATCCACGCTCTGTGTTTCCATCTTTGTGTGTTTAGCTCCTCTCATTTACTGTTTTATCTGTTTGGTTGTTGTTGAAATACTTTTGGGAGCTTTAACCTGAGATTCTGGCAAAATACATTTATATTAAAAATCGATTCAGGATTGAATGAATCAACATCGCTTTATTCAAATTAAAACCATTTAAATAGGAAAATCCATTTTTTTACACCCGCCTCTAATGCTGGGTAATGTCAGCTGGTCCATGTGGAGCTGGCTGTGAGGCTCAGGGAGCGTCTACAAAGTGCAACACTGAAGGAACATCATCCATAAATATTGAGTAATAACTGGACTCTCATACAGCGAGACCCAAATGTCTTTAAACATCAGCTTATCCTGCTGATCCAAGTCCAACGCTGAGTTTGTAAAAACATGTTTGTCAATCATTTTGTTTGGTTTCTAAGGAAAATGTTTCAATAACTTGCTGCTAATACACAACATTTCATCATATTTCCTCATAACCCCCTTTTGTCTGACCATTTGATCCCATTTGAATTTGCAATAAAGGATCCACAGAGTTTGGTGACAATAATGACAGTAGATGTTTGTGTGAAAGTGCTGGAAGCAAATGAGTGCGTGATGTTCTTTCAGTGTTGCACTTTGTAGACGCTCCCTGAGCACTGGTCTCACAGCCAGCTGCACATAGAGACCAGTGTTGTTAGTCCAGGTCAGAAGATGACTTGTTGGAATGAAAATGAGCTTGTAGTTTGTCTGCTTTAATAATGTGACTGGAAAAAGGTGTTGGACTTCAAATATGTCCATTTCTTTCACACTTCACCTTTAAAAGTGAAGCCTTGTGGTTCCTGGAAGGAAAAACACGACTTTTTCAAGTCTTTGTCCTGTTTTTATGAGAAATGTACGACTTTAATGTGAAACATTCAGAGTTTTTTCTCTTGTTGTGTTTGTTTGAAGCTGCTTCCTGTTGGCTTCAGCTGTTTGGAGTTTCCATTTTCTAAACTTCTACATTCTGAATGTCATGGTCCTGGGTCATTTTGGCCCAGCGTTTTGTGTTTCCTTGAAGTTCATTTTTGTGCTTTGTGTTTATTCTGATTTTCAGAATCAGAATCAGAATCAGAATACTTTATTGATCCCTGGGGGAAATTATTTTTTGTTACAGTGCTCCATTTTAAACCAACATTAAGACAAGACAGACAATACGCTAACTAAGAATAGTACAATATATACATATATATACATACATACATACATACATAAGTCACTTATAAATAAATATTTGGAAAAGAAACATGTGTAGTTGTAGCAGCAAACAGTGTGTTAAGTGGATGCGTTGTACAGGGAGATGGCCACAGGCAGGAATGATTTCCTGTGTCGTTCAGTGGTGCTTTTCGGTAATCTCAGTCTCTCACTGAACGAGCTCCTGTGACTGACCAACATGTCATGGAGTGGGTGGGAGGTGTTATCCAACATTGTCTTTATCTTGGACAGCATCCGCCTCTCCGACACCACCTTGAGGGAGTCCAGCTCCATCCCCACAACATTGCTGGCCTTACGGATCAGTTTATTAAGTCTGTTGGCATCTGCGACCCTCAGCCTGCTCCCCCAGCATGCAACAGCATAGAGGATCGCACTGGCCACCACAGACTCATAGAAAATCCTCAGCATTTTCTGGCAGATGTTGAAGGACCTCAGTCGCCTCAAAAAATAGAGACAACTCTGGCCCTTCCTGTAAAGTGCTGTGGTGTTTTTAGCCCAGTCCAGTTTATTGTCAATGTGTACTCCAAGGTATTTATAGTCCTCCACAATGTCAACACTGACCCCCTGGATTGAAACAGGGGTCAAGTGTTTCCTGGTCTTCCTGAAGTCCACGATCAGTTCCTTGGTCTTTGCCACGTTGAGCTGCAGATGATTCTGCTCACACCACTTGACAAAGGAGTCGACCACAGCCCGGTACTCTGTATTGGTTTAGGGTTGAACCTGTAGTTTGGTGTGTGTATTCAGCCCTACCTGTGTCTGTCCTTGGTGCTCTGTTCATGTCCCCGTGTTGTGTTGTAAATCAGTCTGTGTGTTCCTGCTTTACTTTGAAGGCTCATGTTCTGGATTTCCTATTCTATTTTGAAGGTCTGTGTCTGTTGTCATTGTGTTCAGCTTGTGTCCTCCGGTCCTCATGTGTATTAGGTTCAGCTGTTCTTCCCTCCTGTGTGTGATTACCTGATTACCTTGTGTGTGTATATTTAGTGGGTGTCGGTCTGTGTTCATTGTCGGCTCGTCTGCGTTCTATGGTGTTCCTATCTCTGCGTCTCTCTGCCCCGCACCCCTTTTGTATGGTCTCAGGTTTGTCATTTAGTTCTCCCAGTTTAGGTTTCTTCAGTTGTTTTGTCATGCCTCACTGCCTGTTTCTGCCATTGTCACTTTGTAAATAAACATCACTCGTATCATCAGTTTGCTGCATCTTGGGTCCACCTTTTCCTCCACACCACACGGCTCCCTCCGCCAGCCGTGACACTGAACCTTCTTCAGCTCTGAACAGATGATGAAACACTGAATGATTTCAAGCTCACACTTTGTCTAATAAACTTACATCTTTCATTCTTTACACAGATTGAGTCTTTGTGGTTTGTCAGAGATCAGCTGTGATTATCTGGCAGCAGCACTGAAGTCCAAACCCTCCCATCTGAGAGAGCTGGACCTGAGTAATAACTACAACCTGAAGGATTCAGGAGTGAAGCATCTGTGTGGTTTCCTGGAGAGTCCAGGATGTGGACTTGAAACTCTGAGGTCAGTCAGCATGTTTTAGTTATTCAATTCAATTTTTTAATTTTATTTATATGGCGCCAAATCACAACAAAAGTCGCCTCAAGGCGCTTCATAGGTACAGAGAAAAACCCAACAATCTCATGACCCCTTATGAGCAAGCACTTTGGCGACAGTGGGAAGGAAAAACTCCCTTTTAACAGGAAGAAACCTCCGGCAGAACCAGGCTCAGGGAGTGGTCATCTGCTGCGACCGGTTGGGGTGAGAGAAGGAAAACGGGATGAAAGACATGCTGTGGAAGAGAGACTGAGTTTAATAACAAGTATGATTCAATGCAGAGAGGTCTATTAATACATAGTGAGTGAAAAAGGTCACTGGAAAGGAAAAACTCAATGCATCATGGGAATCCCCGGCAGCCTACGTCTATTGCAGCATAACTAAGGGAGGATTCAGGGTCACCTGGTCCAGCCCTAACTATATGCTTTAGCAAAAAGGAAAGTTTTAAGCCTAATCTTGAAAGTAGAGATAGTGTCTGTCTCCCGAATCCAAACTGTAAGCTGGTTCCACAGAAGAGGGGCCTGAAAACTGAAGGCTCTGCCTCCCATTCTACTTTTAAATACAATAGGAACAACAAGTAGGCCTGCAGTGCGAGAGTGAAGTGCTCTAATAGGGTGATATGGTACTACAAGGTCATTAAGATAAGATGGGGCCTGATTATTTAAGACCTTGTATGTGAGGAGCAGGATTTTGAATTCTGGATTTAACAGGAAGCCAATGAAGGGAAGCCAAAACAGCAGAAATCTGCTCTCTCTTTCTAGTCCCTGTCAGCACTCTTGCTGCAGCATTTTGGATTAGCTGAAGGCTTTTCAGTGAGTTTTTAGGACATCCTGATAATGAATTATGAATTATAGTCGTCCAGCCTGGAAGTAATAAATGCATGAACTAGTTTTTCAGCATCACTCTGAGACAGGATATTTCTAATTTTAGAGATGTTGCGCAAATGGAAGAACGCAGTCTTACATATTTGTTTAATATGTGCATTGAAGGACATGTCCTGGTCAAAAATGACTCCAAGGTTCCTCACAGCATTACTGGAGGCCAAGGTAATGCCATCCAGAGTAAGAATCTGCTTAGAGACCATATTTCTAAGATTTTCAGGGCCGAGTACAATAACCTCAGTTTGATCTGAATTAAGAAGCAGAAAGTTAGCGGCCATCCAGGTCTTTATGTCTTTAAGACATTCCTGCAGTTTAACTCATTGGTGTGTGTTATCTGGCTTCATGGACAGATAGAGCTGGGTGTCATCTGCATAGCAGTGAAAATTTATGCTATGTCTTCTAATGATACTACCTAAGGGAAGCATGTATAATGTAAACAGAATTGGTCCTAGCACTGAACCCTGTGGAACTCCATAATTAACCTCAGTGTGTGAAGAGGACTCTCCATTTACATGCACAAACTGGAGTCTATTAGATAGATATGATACAAACCACTGCAGTGCAGTACCTGTAGTACCTACAGCATGTTCTAATCGCTCTAAGAGGATATTATGGTCAACAGTATTGAACGCTGCACTGAGGTCTAGCAGGACAAGCACAGAGATGAGTCCACTGTCAGAGGCCACAAGACGATCATTTGTAACCTTCACTAAAGCTGTTTCTGTGCTGTGATGAGCTCTGAAACCTGACTGAAACTCTTCAAATAAACCATTCCTCTGCAGATGATCTGTTAGCTGTTTGACAACTACTCTTTCAAGGATTTTTGATATGAAAAGAAGGTTGGAGATTGGCCTATAATTAGCTAAGACTGCTGGGTCTAGAGATGCTTTTTGAGTAAAGGTTTAACTACAGCCAGCTTGAAGGCCTGTGGTACATAGCTGATTGTTAGAGATAAGTTGATCATATTTAAGATCGAAGAATTAATTAATGGCAGGACTTCTTTGAGCAGTTTTGTAGAAATGGGGTCTAAAAGACACATTGATTGTTTGGAGGAAGTAATTATTGAAGTTAACTCAGAAAGATCAATTGGAGAAAAAGAGTCTAACTTAACATCAAGGGTACTAAGAGTAGCTGTAGATAATATTACATCTGTGGGATGATTATTGGTAATTTTTTCTCTAATGATAAGAATTTTATTTGTGAAGAAGTTCATGAAGTCATTACTAGTTAATGTTAAAGGGATGGTTGGCTAAAAAGAGCTCTGACTTGTGTGCTGAGATTAATATGATGTGAAAGTTGTGCTGACACTAAACTGCAGACATCAGGCTGATATTATACTGATCCTCACTGGGGATCTTCATGGTAAAGTCTGTTTTCTTCTTCTCTGGTTTAGTCCATTGACTGCAGCAGAGCAATGTTCACATTTCAAACAGTGATACTCAACGTATGGCCCGCACGCAGCCTCCCCACCTTTCCTGATTCAGAGAGAGGGGACCCTGATTAACTGTGTAGTGTTCTTCCTCACAGTTCTAAGTATCAGACACAACAATGAATAATCCACAGCTGACTGTCTTTAGCAGGTCAAAGGTCACGGCACATAGCAGACAGTCGGAAATATTATAATTCTGATCATTTATCAGCACTGTAACGGTGGCAAGGCAATGTGAAGGGGACCAAATGGAAAAAACAACCTCACGAGCCTTCAATTGTTTTCAAAGCTTTGGATATATTCCCACTTTTTTCTGGTAAAGAGGTGTTTTTTTTTTTTTTTTTTTTTCATGCTCACCAGCAACAAATCTAGAAATAACCACCCGAGCCTCTCAACAAACCCCTCCTTAAATAGATGCTGGTCATACTATCACCAATAAAATGTAAAAGGTCGTCCCACTCTGACACAGCCCAGCTACAAAAACCTATACAGTGAAACATTGCAGTTATTTTGACACACCTCACAAATATCTCATTACAAAACACCCCCCAGCTAAACAATATCCCAACTAACTAAATCAAATCAAACTGAAAATTTAACCCACATGCCCCCTCAGCTCTCATCAGGTGGTTCAACCCACTATCAGTGGGTGATTGGAAAACTTCTTTCAGGTGAACATCATTAGGCCATAATCATGTGTGCACTCCATGACTAAGGCCTTCAGGAAGGAGCTCAAAAGGGGAAAAGCCAGTTGAGGCTTGAGGCACCTCCCTATAAGCAAACAGCAAATAGGGAAGCCACTTGTCGCAGTCTTTGGCATTAGCCGAGATGAACTTCTTCAACATTGCTTTCAGAGTTTGATTGTATCTCTCCACCAAGCCATCTGTTTGGGTATGGTAATGGGTGGTCCGGATACTCCTAATACCTAAAAGCTTATAAACCTGCCTCAGGGTATGTGAAAGGAAGTTTGTTCCCTGATCAGTCAAAATCTCAGACGGAATACCCACTCGGGAAAAAAGCTGCAAAAGGGCATAAGCTATCTGTTTAGCTGTAATATCCCTAAGGGGAAAAGCTTCTGGGTATCTGGTACTGTAATCACAAACCACCAATATATAGTGATTACCTGCCTGGGTTCGCTCTAGCGGCCCCGCTTTATCCATTGCAATACGACTAAATGGAACCTCAATAACAGGTAAAGGCTATAAAGGCAACTTTGGGACTTTTTTATCCCCGGCCAGCTGACAGATTGAGCAAGACTGGCAAAACTCCTCAACATCTCTGTTCATACCTGGCCAAAAGAACCTGCTGGCTATTCGGTCCCTTCTTGTCTGCGTTCCCAGATGCCCCGCCCAAGGAATACTATGCCCCAGTCTCAAAACTTGCTCCCGCCGCTGCTGGGGGACTACTAACTTCCCTTTGTCATCCGTGCTGCCTTTGTAGTACAACACTTGTCCTTTCAGGTAATAACCCTCTTCTATCAACTGACCGGGCTGCACTTCTGCTGCCTGTTTAAAAGGGCCTTCCAATGTCACATCCTGTTTCTGCAGATCTGAAAAGACTTCTTGGACAGTTTCTTTGCTACCTGGCACTGGCAGCTCAACAGTATTCTTAACTGTCCCTGCCATTTTCTCTATTCTTCTTTGTCTTTTGCTTTTCCTAGCTTTAATGGCAACTTCTGGCACCACCTCTGCAAAAAATGGCAATTCCGAGAAAATGTCAGATTGTTCGCTCTGGTCCTCCGCCCCATTTTGAGTCTCATACATGTGCTCACTAATCAGCTTCGGGACTGCACTGACACCACTCTCAACCTTTGGCACCTGCTCATTGATTTGTTCCTCCTCCTTCTGCTTCTGCTTTAAAGTGTTAATGACCTCTTTTAGCTGTTTAGTGATTACAATCATGTGATTTCCAGGAAGTGCTGCCGCTGATGCATGCCCTCTCTCCCTGCGGACTATTTGCTGCTGCCTGTCTCTACATGTTTCCTCTGTGTGTGTTTCTGCTGCTTCTTTGTCCTCACTGTAAACAGATGTACTGAGAGACTCCTGCACTGATGTTTCATAGGAAAGTCCAAACAGCCTCACTGGTTCTCCATAAAGAACAAAGATCTGCTCTCTGTGGCTCCAACACAACTTAAAGACAATCAAAGGTGGACAAAGTTCTTCAGAACAGCTGTGCAGGTCGTGACCTTTGACTTTATTCATTAGAACAAGTTTATTTCAATTAACTGACAGACAGAGTGAAAGGTTTTCTCTCCAGGTTCATTTCCTCTTACTTTAATTCGTCTGTCACTTTGCAATTGTGGTCGACTGTGGGTTGAATGGTTTTGCTAAGCAGATGTCTGCAAAACAGGAAGTCAAAGCAAAACGATCGACAGGTTAGTTCAGCTGGTTGTACACAGTCGAGTTCACCCACGCAGTATTTTAATTTACTATTTTTTCTAATTGCTTGTGTTGAATAAACCTTCAGTAGGTTTCTTTTGACCTACAGAGAAAGCAGATGGATTATACCAACCTCACACTTTTTATCTTTATATGGATTTTTGTTGCATCCTGATGATTAGAAGAGTGTTTAAGGGTTTAACAGATTTCATGAGAACAACAGTAAGTGTTTGCTGTCTTTTTCTAACATCGTTTTCAGTGTTTTAGGTAAAAGGTTTCAGTTGTCATGGTTACAGTTTGGTTAACATCCACCCACAAAAATGTTTGAACAGAAAAACTGTTTCAAAACTGAGTGAGACTTCATTTAAAATGTCATTTCCTTTCTAGCGGACGTTAACCCTGTAAATCCTGAACCATGAAATCATTGCTCGATAATTTTATTGGTCGACGTCACTTCAACGTCACTTCCGTACGAGACGTTACACCGTTGAAGTGTGGAGTTAGACCGAGCGGCTGAACGACAGATCTGTTCTAACAGTCAGTGACTTTCAGCTTTATTTTAAACCTTAAATTTAAACTTGTGTCGTCAGATTTAAACTCAGGTTCAGTTATTCGGTGAAAATACCGGCAGACTCAGACATTTAGGACAAACTAAGAGTCAGATCAGCAGCAGCAGAGACACGGAAATGTCTGCTGTAACTGCGTCACTCTGCTCCACGTTGCTGATGTTCGATGAGGCTTCATGTTTGTCTCTGCGGGTGAGATTTAACTGTTATAAAACAAACTGAGTGTCACTCTGGTTAAATTTGTTATGTTTCTCAAAGAATTGTTTTTATATTGGTTTAGTTTGTCTGTGTGTGTGAAGGAGACGCGAGGCTGGGTGGGTCTGTGTGGACGTCCGTGTCTGTGTGACAGAGACAAAGAAATCTAATGTGTGTTTTATTGTCTTTCAGATTTTCCACCCTGGTGACCACAGAGGCCTTCGAGGGTTCCAGACGTCCTTCAGAACAACAGTAAGTGTTTTCTTTCTTTTTCTAAAACTCACTTTTAGTCTTTTAAGCTAAAAGAAAAGCTAAAAAAAATCAGTTTGAAGGTTTCACTTTACAATTCACCTCCATAGAAAAGGAGGAAATTTAGCAGAAAACCTCAAATTCTAAAACTGATGAGTCTTTGTTCTTTAATCGTACAGCACTGGATGGACTGGTGATTTACACAGGCTACTGGTTTTGTAAACTGGTGCAAGTTGCTGCTGGTTCTCAGGTTAGTCAGAGTTGTGTCGCGGTGTTGTTTGATAAGCTGCTCGGAGCTGAAGCCTAAATCGCAGCAGGAAGAGGTGCAGCAGGATGTGAGCTCGAAACTTGCTGTGGGAAACAAACTCGGTGCAGAGACAAAACAAACTTCTGCTTCAAAGACAAAAACGGTTCATACATGACGACTGACACATGAAGCAGGTTCAGATTTTTCCTGCGAGGATGGTTCAAGAACAGAAAGAATAAAACTTTCTTTCGACTTCACCTCTTCTGGTGTGACGCGCTTGTTTCTACTCGACCCCGCAGTGCAGCGTACCAATCGTCACAACGTCACAACTTCCTTAAAACAAACGTTACTGATCCAATTGCTTTCTTTCAGCCTAAATTTTAATCCCAGGACAGACTGAGACATTTAGAACAAACTAAGAGTCAGAACACCGGAAATGTCCGCTGTAATTACGTCATTTACTTTGATGTTTGCCGTGTTCGTCTCTGCAGGTGAGATTTAACTTTGACATAAAACAGGAAGTAATGGCTGCATATTAAATATATTTCCCTGAGAGCAATTTTCATACTATTCATATTATCAGCACGCTTCACTGTATAAGTGTTTATACAAAACACAGCTACTGTCATGCACAGTTATACTGTTATGAATAATAAGGGTCAAATTTGGAGTTTTAGGTGGAGGAAGCTGAAGTTCAGGTGTAGCTGTGCAGTGTGGGGAAAGAGTGTCCTCTAAAAGAGTCCCATAATAACCAGTGTTGTGAGCTCCAGTAGATTTGTTTTCTTTGTGTTCAGGCTGTGATCAGCTGACCTGCTGCTGCTTCTGATGCTTTTCTGCTCTTTGTGGATTAAAGCAGCTACAATCATGAAAATGGTTTTGTTAGTAACATGTAAAGCAGAGTTGTTTATTCGTCTTTATCTCAGAGACAGTTTAGTTTCTAACAATTAAATGTTACAAGAAACACGAAAAAAACAACAAACATCAAAGTGGAGCAGAGTGACACTGTTACAGCAGAGATACAGGTTCTGTAGTTCTGCTGATCTGACTCTTATTTTGTCATAAAATGTTTTTGTTATTTTCAGTGAATAACAGAATCTGAGTTTCAAACTTGACTCAATGGGATTTAAATAAAGTTTCCAGTAAAGCTGAAAATGACAGATGATGGTAACAGATCTTGCCGACCCTCCAAATGCGCAACACCAAAAAGAGATGATTAAAAGTGTTTCTATACGCTGCTGTTCTTTAACCAGCTCCATGGAATAAAATCAAGTCCTGATAACTGAATTTATTATTCAGAATATACAAGAGAAGGACTTTATTAGACTCTGAGTGACCCCACCCAGTCTCTACACACGGGGAAACTGAACCAGTATGAAAGAAACTCTGCTGCAAACTGTTTGTCTCACAGGAATCGCCCAAGCAGAAGCTTGTAAAACGTTGCTTATGTAATCAGCCTAGAACCAGACTTGTAGTCAAGACCGCCTAATCCGAGACCAAGACAAGACCGAGACCAGAGGGTATCTAGACCAAGACAAGACCAAGACCAAGTTGAGATGAGACTGAGACCAAGACCGAGACCGAGACAATGCTGCTATGTTTACGGGTGTCAGGTATATTTATGTGTTTTTGCTTTCGCACAGCCCTCCTCACCGCTGTTTACTGTGTCACTCACTTACTGAGAGGACAGACAGATGCTCCACTTGACTGTCGCGTCTCTCACCATCTTGGTTTTTCACATAATGATATTATCCTATATCCTCGCATGTGATTGGCCACAATATGGTGGGATTGGAGCCCAACTGAGCCACTGTATGAGAGCTGAGCATCAAAAGGAAATTAAGTGAGGGTAGAAATGACTGAAAGATTATTAGGCTCTGTTTTGAGTTTTGTTCAAAAAAGAATGACTTCATATAGGAAAAAATAAATATCACCTTAAACTAGTTTTTAATCAAGCAGCAAGGCAGAACAAAGTCGGGCTGTATCAAGACACAGTGACTAAACTCCAATTCAACCAGACCCAGAACTGATCCGGAATTAAAATAGGACTACACCAGTTCAAAATCAGGACTACTTAGAACTTAACCAAAACCCAACCAGAATCAAAACTAGATGATAGTAGCACTAAAAATCATCATAGACCTGCACTACACTTATTTTTTAATTATACCAAAGTCCACTATTTAGATTGAGAAAAGTTTATATAATTATTTAGCCTTGTTGTGCAAACAAGCCTGCAGAACTTAATAAATATAGAATTTGAAAAGTAACAAATGGTATCTAAAAAGAAACACTAGGTACTGGATACATGTTCTGATGAGTTTTGGCAAACAACCATTTGACTAACATGTGTGTCTCACCTGCTCTTGTTCCATCTCTGTTCTTTCCTCATTCTCCATCTCCCTCTCTGCTCCTCTCTCTCCCTCTTTGTGCTGACAATCAAGCCAAACACCAACATCATCAAATATACAGTTGAAACCAGATATTTACACACTCTTCAGATAAAAACACAAACATTGTAACATCAAATCAGACTAAATGTTTATTTTTTTAGATTGATAAAAAACATTTGTTAACTTTTGTATTTTGTATTCAAAATTGAGCCACACTTATGGAGCTCCACAATCCTTTTCCTGGTGTTTTGGTTGACATCTCTTGATTTTCCCATGTCACAGAAACAGGCTCTGTGTTTTGCCTTATATGCATCCACAGCTGTGCCACCAATTTACTCACATGGACTCTACTAACCTATCAGAAGCTTCTTCAGCTCAGAATGGAATCGTCTGGAGTTTTCTTATTAATTAACAATAAACTTAGTGTACATGTACTCCTAAATTTGATGAAAGTGATTAAAATAGACCGCTCCCTCTTTTTATTTTGACATTTAACTAATTCAAAAGATATTTCAACATTTATTTATCTAAAACAAAACAGGTTTACTCTAAATTCATGTTTAACAGTGAATTTTTTTTAAAATGTTTTCTCCATAAAGTATATGTAAACATCAGTATATTCACTGGTTTATAAAACATCAGTATATTCACTGGTTTATAAAACATCAGTATATTCACTGGTTTCAACTGTGAATATACTGCTGTGTATTGAAATTCCTCTTGTTTTGCATAGACTGAAAAACATACAAAGCATAATATATAAAATAACATCTACCTGAGTTTTTTCTTTGAAAGAAGCTCCTTATGTCCATTTTTGTGTACATCAGTACACCATTGAAACCGATTTAGAGTTTGTTTAGCCGTGGAAATGTAAGCTAAGACTCTAAAAAATCAGCATTGTCGTTCGTCTTTTTATTTATCCATTTGTTGATTCACTTGAAGAGCAAGTAACGCAACCAAGTGATCAGTTTGATATCAATCTTTTGTGATACACCGTCATACGAATTCGTCAATACGAATGATTTGCTTTGGTACCTGGTCAAACTTAAGCTCTCCTCTGTAAACTCGCAGGCAGCAACTTCTCTCCCCTCACTCACATGTGTAAGTGCTGTTCTCAGTCGGCCCAAAATTCTGACTCTGCAGGAAATCCTTCTACCCTCTCCAATCTTAGAAGAGGTTTACAAGTTTGTGGACAAGGCTAAACGGGCCCAACACTCTAAAGGAAAAGAAAGACAACGCAGAAAATTTCACACCTTGCTTTCAAAAACACATACTCCTCGTTCTGAACCTACACAACTCAGAGAAGAAAACACACCTGAAGACAGTCAGGAGAAATGGGTAAAGAACTTTTCAGACCGGAGTCTCACTGAACCTGAAAAGAGAGTTTTAGCCAAAGCAAGGGGGTAAATTTGGCATGGACGGAAGGGACATGTCCCCACCAATAATTTGATCTCTTTGAGTAAAGAAATCAAACCTGATAGAAGGAAAAAAATGATCTGTCAGCGTCTCATTCACCCAGCGGTGCAGAAACAGTTAAATTACGTTCTCTACTGGAGTCCTACCTCATGTGACAAATATGGCCTATGTGATTGGCTGTGCCTTTCAGGGAGCTCTGTTTAGCTTTAGCAGCGGCAAGCCTGCGCTGCGAGGACCTGCGAGGAGGAGAGGAGGATGGCAGCAAAAAGGAAGAACCTGGATATAAGAAAGTATTTTTCAAAGAAACCTGTAAGTCACTTAAAGTCAAGTTCACTCATAAGATGTGTCCGTCATAATAACGTTACAGGCTATGCTAGGCCTTGGCCCACATCAGTCTAAAAGTGTATGTAACCATGAATAACGTATTTTGGACTAACTGCACAACAGGCAGCACTATTAGTTATCTCAGTCTCAGAGTAGCATTTCTAATTTTGATTGAAACTTTCAGAGAAAACGGCTGCTTTGAGCAAGCCAGGATATTAGTTTACAGAGGCTGTACCATGTACACCAGGTGAGACTGGACAATATAGATGTATGCCAGCAGTTTATCTCAGTTAACGAGAGGAGAAGGCATGTGTTTGGCTCCTTCACATAGTGAACATACAGTTGTTGTGTCCATGTCTGTTGCTGTAACAGTAGTTCATGTTTAGAATAAAAAAATGCCAGCTCACTGATTTGATAGTGTGTCTAAAATGTTGCATAATTTTGCTGAGAGATCTTTTACTTTGTGGTAATCTTAGATGAGTAGTTTTATTGACAAAAACCACCAGATCATTCAGTTTTCCATTAGTGCTAATGTATAAGACATGTTTGTGTACTATAACTGAAGTAATGTTGTTAAACCCTTAAAGTCATATTCTTTTATTGTCGTGACTGTATTTGAAGTTATTTTTTATTTTTGTACGATACCTGTTTTATATGGAATATGGCTGAAGTAAACTGAAGTCTAAAATACTTAGTCATTTGTTTAACAGTAATTTAACATTATATAATTCACAAATAAAACTATTAATTGTAATTTTAAATGGTTTAAAAGCATGTAGAATAACATGTAGGCAAGTACAGTGGGGCAAAAAAGTATTTAGTCAGCCATCGATTGTGCAAGTTCCCCCACTTAAAATGATGACAGAGGTCAGTAATTTGCACCAGAGGTACACTTCAACTGTGAGAGACAGAATGTGAAAAAAAAAAATCCATGAATCCACATGGTAGGATTTGTAAAGAATTTATTCGTAAATTAGGGTGGAAAATAAGTATTTGGTCACCTCAAACAAGGAAAATCTCTGGCTCTCACAGACCTGTAACGTCTTCTGTAAGAAGCTTTTCTGTCCCCCACTCGTTACCTGTATGAATGGCACCTGTTTGAACTCATCATCTGTATAAAAGACACCTGTCCACAGCCTCAAACAGTCAGACTCCAAACTCCGCCATGGCCAAGACCAAAGAGCTTTCGAAGGACACCAGGAAAAGTATTGTAGACCTGCACCAGACTGGGAAGAGTGAATCTACAATAGGCAAGCAGCTTGGTGTGAAAAAATCAACTGTGGGAGCAATCATCAGAAAATGGAAGACATACAAGACCACTGATAATCTCCCTCGATCTGGGGCTCCACGCAAGATCTCATCCCGTGTGGTCAAAATGATCATGAGAACGGTGAGCAAAGATCCCAGAACCACACGGGGGGACCTGGTGAATGACCTGCAGAGAGCTGGGACCAAAGTAACAAAGGTCACCATCAGTAACACACTACAACGGCAGGGAATCAAATCCCGCAGTGCCAGACGTGTTCCGCTGCTGAAGCCAGTGCATGTCCAGGCCCGTCTGAAGTTTGCCAGAGAGCACATGGATGATACAGCAGAGGATTGGGAGAATGTCATGTGGTCAGATGAAACCAAAGTAGAACTTTTTGGTATAAACTCAACTCGTCGTGTTTGGAGGACGAAGAATACTGAGTTGCATCCCAAGAACACCATACCTACTGTGAAGCATGGGGGTGGAAACATCATGCTATGGGGCTGTTTTTCTGCCAAGGGGACAGGACGACTGATCCGTGTTAAGGACAGAATGAATGGGGCCATGTATCGTGAGATTTTGAGCCAAAACCTCCTTCCATCAGTGAGAACTTTGAAGATGAAACGAGGCTGGGTCTTCCAACATGACAATGATCCAAAACACACCGCCCGGGCAACAAAGGAGTGGCTCCGTAAGAAGCATTTGAAAGTCCTGGAGTGGCCTAGCCAGTCTCCAGACCTCAACCCCATAGAAAATCTGTGGCGGGAGTTGAAAGTCCGTGTTGCTCGGCGACAGCCCCAAAACATCACTGCTCTCGAGAAGATCTGCATGGAGGAATGGGCCAAAATACCAGCTACTGTGTGTGCAAACCTGGTAAAGACCTATAGTAAACGTTTGACCTCTGTTATTGCCAACAAAGGTTATGTTACAAAGTATTGAGTTGTATTTTTGTTATTGACCAAATACTTATTTTCCACCCTGATTTACGAATAAATTCTTTACAAATCCTACCATGTGGATTCATGGATTTATTTTTCACATTCTGTCTCTCACAGTTGAAGTGTACCTCTGGTGCAAATTACTGACCTCTGTCATCATTTTAGGTGGGGGAACATGCACAATCGGTGGCTGACTAAATACTTTTTTGCCCCACTGTATATTTCTCCTTTTATCACGAAGCCAAGGAAAAAATAGAAGAAAATAAAAGAAAAAGGGCAGGGTTTGGTGGTTGAATTATCCGTCCCCACCAATGCCAAAACTAAATCTACAACCTTGAGCCAAAGGACTCAATTTTGCCATTTCTCCACAACAGTTGCCCATAGTGGATGTCATCAGAGCCACAGAAACCACCATATGGATTAATAAATTATCACAGACAGAAGCAGAGCAAATCAGGATGAATGTCTCAGCCACTCTCTCAAGTGCCAAAGTCCCTCCGTCCAACCTCACAATACAGGAAAAGAAGGCCGTCACTTCCCCGAGCAAAGACCACATCATCACTATTTTACCAGCTGATGAGGGAGGATGCACCGTGGTCCTAAACACTACAATTACCACACAAAGATCACTACTCTCCTCAGTGACAACAATACCTATGGAGCCTTAAACCGAGACCCCACAAGCAGCTACAAAAAGAAAGTTATAGCTTGCCTCTACCTTGAAAAGGACAAAATGATTGACCGCCTTACATATCACCGCCTTTATCCAGGGGATGCTATTAACCCCGATTCTTTTGTCCCCATGATAGAACAGAGGACCTACGATCCATTGATTCATTGATTACTTTTAAAAAACAGCTAAAAACTTACCTTTTTAAAATTGCTTTTTGTTAACTTTGTTTGTTTTTTGTCTTTTAATCTGTTATATCTGTAAAGCACTTTGTGATGTCTATCTAGAAATGTGCTATATAAATAAAATTTTACTTTACTTACTAGAGAAATCAGACTCATAGCGTGTTAAAACATTTATATTTCTTTTTATTTAATCATCTTCCGGAAGACAGAGACCCCTGCACAGCCCAAACACCAGTTGCAGGATCTCTAACATTAGAATCATAAACTGTGTTATTTTCGTACTTTATACGTCACAGTTTCGATACAAACATTGTTTATATGGCAAAGTTTCTCTATTCTGTCTGGCTTCCTGTATTTATTATGCTGTACAGCTCTACACTTCCTGTTTGCAGTCTGGCTGAGCACTTAGTTTATGAGTCAAAAGTGGCCTTGCTTTACAAACCTTCATGATTAAAGAGAATAAAACAATATAATGAGAAAATAAGGATACTAAGGATAATAATTACATGACAATGCGATACCCTGCATTTACGGACTTCCTAAAATCCACAAGGAAGGTGTCCAACTCAGACCTATAGTCAGCAGCATAAACTCTGCCACTTCAAATCTCCCATTTTTAAGTAAGATCATTGAAAAAGCAGTTTCTCAACAGCTCAGTTACTTCTTAAAACAGAATAATTGCTACAATGCCTTCCAGTCAGGTTTTAGACAGAACCACAGCACTGAAACTGCTCTGACCAAAGTGTTTAATGACATATGTCTGAATACAGACAGTGGAAAAATGTCAGTCTTAGTTTTACTGGATCTCAGTGCAGCATTTGATACAGTTGACCACAACATATTACTCAAACGACTGGAGAACTGGACAGGTCTTTCAGGAACTGTACTAAACTGGTTCAAAACATACTTAGAAAACAGGAAATACTTTGTATCAATAGGTAACTTCACATCTGAGCAGACGAGTATCACATGTGGAGTTCCCCAAGGTTCCATCTTGGGACCCCTTCTGTTTAACATTTACATGCTCTCACTGGCACAGATTATAAAGAACAACAAAATAAACTACCACAGCTATGCAGATGACACACACATATATATCACAATGTCATCAGGAGACAGAGGCCCTGTACAGGCTCTTGGTAAATGCATTGAGGAAATTAATGACTGGTTGTGCCACAATTTTCTCCAGCTAAACAAAAACAAAACTGAGGTAATAGTCTTTGGCACCAAAGAAAAACGATTACAGGTCACCAGAGAACTTCAATCTATACACCTAAAAACCACAAACCAGGCGAGAAATTTGGGTGTAATGATGGATGCAGACCTAAACTTAGAAAAACACATTAAGACAATAACAAAGTCAGCTTACTATCACCTCAAGAATATATCAAGGATAAAAGATCTGATGTCTCACCAGGACCTGGAAAAACTAGTCCATGCATTCATCTTTAGTAGGCTTGATTACTTGTATGGTGTCTCTACTGTGTGGATTTGCTTATTCTTGTTCTTTAAGCTCATGTGCAGTGGTGACGGATGACCCACACTGGTCACAGATGTGCTTTTTGAACACACTGTGGAATAGTTCATGTATTTTTAATGCACTTGGTGTGTGGAAACCTCTCCCACATTCTTTGCAGTAGTTCATTTTGTCTCCAGTGTGTCTACGTTGATGTGGTTTTAGGTCCCGTTGATGATTGGAGGTTTTTCCACAAAAGTAACAGAGAAACGTTTTCCCACCACCACAGTGACAATAGGGTTGAGAACTGGATCCATCTGTGTTGCTCTGCTTCTAAACAATGACAGCGTAAGTGATCTCTACCAATGTCCAATTACGTTTTACTGTTTACATTAAAACACTCAGCTTACCGAGCGAAAATGATTCTTCATTTTCCAAAACAGTTCATTCAGAATAACTCCATAGGTTTACTGATCAGACTTGTTCCAAACAATCAGGTTAAAATTACAAGATAAAAAATCAATACTTCCTCACAGTAACTGCACTTGTAGAGTTACTTTCTGGTGTGGATCTGTTGATGTTTTTTCAGGTAATGTGGAGATTTAAAAGTCTTCTCACACCGGTCACATTTATAAGGTCTCTCCTCAGTGTGGGTAAACATGTGTATTTGTAATTGTGCATCGGTTGTAAAAAGTTTCCCACACTGATCACAGTAGGAAAGATCATTTCCAGTGTGAATGCGTAGGTGAATATTTCGGTACTTTTTTTCACTGAAAGTTTTTCCACAAAAGTCGCAGCTGTACGCCTTAATTCCAGAGTGGGTAACTAGATGCTTCTGTAAGTTTCGACTTTGACCAAAAGCTTTACCACACAAGTCACAGCTGTAAGGTTTAACTCCACTGTGGATGAGTTGGTGTTTTTTTAAGTCTCCAGCCCAGGCAAAAGACTTTCCACACAACTCACAGCTGTAAGGTTTAAATCCACTGTGGATGAGTTGGTGTTTTTCTAAGTCTCTGGCCCAGGTAAAAGATTTTCCACACATGTCACAGCTGTAAGGTTTAACTCCACTGTGGATGACTTGGTGTTTTTTTAAGCCTTCAGCCCGGGTAAAAGACTTTCCACACAAGTCACAGCTGTAAGATTTAACTCCACTGTGGATGACTTGGTGTTTTTTTAAGCCTTCAGCCCGGGTAAAAGACTTTCCGCAAAAGTCGCAGCTGTAAGATTTAACTCCACTGTGGACGACATGGTGTTTTTTTAAATCACCAGCCTGGGTAAAAGACTTTCCACACAAGTCACAGCTGTAAGATTTAACTCCACTGTGGATGAGTTGGTGTGTTTTTAAGTTTCTTTCCCGGGTAAACCACTTTCCACACAAGTCGCAGCTGTAAGGTTTAACTCCACTGTGGATGAGTTGGTGACTTTTTAAGGATCCAGCCTGGGTAAAAGACTTTCCACACAAGTCGCAGCTGTAAGGTTTAACTCCACTGTGGATGAGTTGGTGTCTTTTTATGGATCCAGCCTGGGTAAAAGACTTTCCACACAACTCACAGCTGTAAGATTTAACCCCACTGTGGATGATTCTGTGGTTTTTTAAGTCTACAGCCTGGGTAAAAGACTTTCCACAAAACTCACAGCTGAACGCTTTAACTCCACTGTGGATAAGTTGGTGTATTTTTAAGCCTCGAGCCCGGGTAAAAGACTTTCCACACAACTCACAGCTGTAAGGTTTAAATCCACTGTGGATGATTCTGTGGATTTTTAAGTTTCCAGCCTGCAGAAAAGATTTTCCACACAAGTCACAGCTGTAAGGTTTAAATCCACTGTGGATGTCTTGGTGTGTTTTTAAGTTTTGAGCCAGAGTAAAAGACTTTCCACACAAGTCACAGTTGTAAGGTTTAAATCCACTGTGGATGATTCTGTGTTTTTTTAAGTGTGCAGCCTGCACAAAAGATTTTCCACACAAGTCACAGCTGTAAGGTTTAACTCCACTGTGGATGACTTGGTGAGTTTTTAAGCTTCCAGCCTGGGTAAAAGACTTTCCACACAAGTCACAGCTGTAAGGTTTAACTCCACTGTGGATGACTTGGTGAGTTTTTAAGCTTCCAGCCTGGGTAAAAGACCTTCCACACTCATCACAGCTGTAGGTTTTCTCTCCCTTTCTTCTGTGAGGTTTGTCGGCCTCCTGAGAGCGCTGACTTCTCGCTCCATGTTGGTCCTGGAGTGACAGAGATACAAACAGAGGCAGTGAGTGAAATGCAGTCCTGGGGCCCGTTCTTCGTACGTCACTTACTACATCCAAGATCAAATGACACATCCAAGACCAAATCATCGCGCTAACTCTGAGCTCGCTAATCCGGTTCTCCGAACACACCTGCTGTTGACGATTAGTACAGCTGGATGAAGTAATGTGAGATCACTGGCTGGCACAGCTGCCCTGGGGCAGACTGACAGAAGCCAGGCTGCCATATCGCGCCATCGGCCCCTCTGGCCAACACCAGTAGGCGGTAGGGTAGATTTATCATATCACACTATATTACCCAATATTATATTACATTATATTATATTATAATATGTTATATTATATCCCCTTTCACATTAGAGCCACAACAGGACCCACTAGAACATGGGAACAAGTAAAAGTGAAATATAAGAATATTCTACAGAATGGTAATATTTATCACTTATATTGCTTTTCGTCTCTTGGAAAGAGACCCTGAAATAATCTGTTTGTTTGTTCATAACAGCAACCAAGAAAAGGGCAGAGCAAAAAAAGACAGGTGGTGGTCCTGCACCCCCTCGTCAACAAGTTGGTTAAGTAAATAATACCCTCACGGGAATATCGATATCTCTCTATGAGCACACTGTCGCGCTGAGCTAAAGGATCCTGTCTATCCCGCAATATACGCTGAATTCTGAGGACTCTCCTCATCAATCTTGCACCTTCCGCAATGGGTTGCTCGCGTAAACGAACAGGACATGGCTGCGACAGACTTCCCAAATCCACCTTCGCTTTTATAGCCGTGGTCTCTCATCTTGATTACACGAAGTAATTTGCAATTACTACTTTGAAATATGAATTACATCTGTAATAATCACATACATGTAATAGAATGTTAATAGTACATTTCCCTTTTTTAGGAAATGACCTGTATGTATCTGTGTGACATCAATAAAAGGATCAAGTGCTGCATTATCTTTAGTTACATTGATGTTATTTATTTATGGTGAAACAGTGGTGGAATATCGCTGTTGCTTTCGTATACATGAAGCGGACATACCTGCGTGGCCGCGATCTAATCCTGTTTACATAAAGTAAACCTGCTCCCGAGCAGGTTTACGCTTACGGCTCTGTTGCTATGACAGCAAGTCCCGGATGAGCTTCGGGGAACCGAACTATCCAAGCTCACGCGAAATCGTCAACAATCAAATCCAGCTAACTTACTTAGCGAGGTATGAAGAACGGGCCCCTGGAACAAACTGAAACTCCCTCCATTGGTGGAATCAAACATGTCAACAAACACCTTGTTTGTGTGTTACCATCACCTTCTGGTGATGGTGTCACATTACAATGATGTGGCACAATGAGAGGTACAATTAAAATGACATTAGGAAATATTGATCAGCAGAGAAAATCTTTTATGTCATAAAAATTTTTTGAGTTCAACTGATGATATTGTTGTTTCAATGTGTGTAGATAAAATATGATCTTTGTATTTTCTTGTGACTTCTGTGGTTTCTGATTTTGAATGTAAATTTGGTATATATGGAGGAGCCCAGGATGGAAGCTCTTAACAGAAAACTCTAATACTTTTCTCACCTTTTGTGTTGAAGACATTGTTTCCACTGTAGTGGCTGAGCTGAGTCCAAATGGCTGAAATTGTTCCTCTCCTGCACCACCAGACTCGTCTCCTGTTAATCAGCAAAAAAAGAAGTATATATACACACACATGTACATACACATATATACACACACATACACATATACACATACACACATATATACATATACATACATATACATACTAGGGGTGCAACGATATTCGTATCGATATTGAACCGTTCGATATAGTGCTTTCGGTTCGGTACGCATATGTATCGAACAATACAACATTTGTAATTTATTTTATCAATTTTCCTTCTAACGATGCTGTCTGTGTTGAGCACTCAGTGAATCTGCGTTCGACTACTCCGCCTAGGCTGCACTGTCCAGCGCAGATCCACTGAGCGCTCAACACAGACAGCATAGTCAGAAGGAAGAGCTCAGGGCAAGCTAGCAAGACAGAAGTTAAGCTCTCCTTGTAACATGGACCTCCACCACTCTCATTCAGATCTGGCGTTTGGAATTATTTTGGTTTTCATGTGACGTATGACCCTGAAGGTAAGCGAGTCATG